>NW_027508733.1:577500-657500 GCF_051911475.1 Siphateles boraxobius
GTAATTTATGTTTGTATTTAAATATATTTTTGCAATGTTTTGCATTATTGTTTCCCATCTTAATCCAGATTAAACTAAAGTAATGATGTAACTGGTTGTGTGAGCGATACGGCGTTATTATTCTGTCCACTCGGTTATCACTTTTTCCAATTTACTGGAGTATTAATATCGCAGTACTTAAACAAAAGTAAAGTAAACAAAAACACCTTTTAGGCAATTGTATCTGAAAAGGAAAAATGTAAAATGATGCATTTGTGAGAAAGTAAGTAATATTGATACACTGTGTGAGCGCGTGCCCTCACGTCCCTTCAGCGGAGGATTGTGGGTAATGAGATATATACATTAATACGGTAAATCAGATAAACAGCAGCGCTGCACAGGTCAGAGATCCTCACTGAATCCCATCAGAGCCGCTAATCTGGTTAACTGAGGGGTTTGTGTCCTCAGAACGAGGCTTTATTTCTGAACACGGCTTTCATTCCTCACACAAAAAAAAATTCAATAGATTTCATTTTATGTTGAAAATGAAATGCACTGTATAAATATAAATACAAATGATAGAACTATAATTTATAAATTAATCTAAAACATAAAAATCATACATTGGTGTATTAATAACCATTACTTGCCAGTCAGAATAATTGCACAAGGGAGTGGGGTTTGCTTAATTAAGGGGCGGGTTTGTTAATGAAGGGGCGGGACATCAGCTGATTTTATACGTTTTAATAAACATTCTATTTCTATGAGAAAAGGAAAGTCCAAAAAAAAGATTTTTTTTCTGTTTTTTCTTCACAAAACTGTTGTGTGTTTATAATAAACAGAACACTGGTGTGGAGGTAAATATAGTTATTGATAAAGTTGGTGTGAACGAGTCGTAATCATGTTTAACAATATTGAACTCAAAGCTTTCTAATCTCAGCTGCTTTATTTCTGTGAGCTGGATCTGTGTGGATCAGCTTCATGGAGACTAAAATAAACAAACTAAAATAAACAAATAATATTATGCAATATCAGATGAGCACATGCCACTATATTGTCAAAAGCATTGGGTCACCCCTCCAAATCATTGAATCCACGTGTTCCAATCACTTCCTTGGCCACATTTGTATAAATCAAGCACTAGGCATGCAGACGCTTCTACACACATCTGTGAAAGAAGAGTTCACCCTCAGGAGCTCAGTGAACTCAAGTGTGGTACTGTGATCGGTTGCCACCTGTGCAATAAGTCCATTTGTCCATTAGTGTTCTCTGGAGTGATGAATTACTTTTAACGGTCTGGCAATTCGATGGGTGAGTCTGGGTTTGGCGGTTGCCAGGAGAACGGTGCTCGCCTGACTGCATTGTGCCAAGTGTAAAGTTTGGTGGAGGGGGGATTATGGTGTGGGGTCGTTTGGTGGAGGGGGATTATGGTGTGGGGTCGTTTGGTGGAGGGGGGATTATGGTGTGGGGTCGTTTGGTGGAGGGGGATTATGGTGTGGGGTCGTTTGGTGGAGGGGGGATTATGGTGTGGGGTCGTTTGGTGGAGGGGGATTATGGTGTGGGGTCGTTTGGTGGAGGGGGGATTATGGTGTGGGGTCGTTTGGTGGAGGGGGATTATGGTGTGGGGTCGTTTGGTGGAGGGGGGATTATGGTGTGGGGTTGTTTGGTGGAGGGGGGTTATGGTGCGGGGTTGTTTGGTGGAGGGGGATTATGGTGTGGGGTCGTTTGGTGGAGGGGGGTTATGGTGTGGGGTCGTTTGGTGGAGGGGGGGTTATGGTGTGGGGTTGTTTGGTGGAGGGGGATTATGGTGTGGGGTCGTTTGGTGGAGGGGGATTATGGTGTGGGGTCGTTTGGTGGAGGGGGATTATGGTGTGGGGTCGTTTGGTGGAGGGGGATTATGGTGTGGGGTCGTTTGGTGGAGGGGGGATTATGGTGTGGGGTCGTTTGGTGGAGGGGGATTATGGTGTGGGGTCGTTTGGTGGAGGGGGGATTATGGTGTGGGGTCGTTTGGTGGAGGGGGATTATGGTGTGGGGTCGTTTGGTGGAGGGGGATTATGGTGTGGGGTCGTTTGGTGGAGGGGGATTATGGTGTGGGGTCGTTTGGTGGAGGGGGGATTATGGTGTGGGGTCGTTTGGTGGAGGGGGATTATGGTGTGGGGTCGTTTGGTGGAGGGGGGATTATGGTGTGGGGTTGTTTGGTGGAGGGGGGTTATGGTGCGGGGTTGTTTGGTGGAGGGGGATTATGGTGTGGGGTCGTTTGGTGGAGGGGGATTATGGTGTGGGGTCGTTTGGTGGAGGGGGGTTATGGTGTGGGGTTGTTTGGTGGAGGGGGGATTATGGTGTGGGGTCGTTTGGTGGAGGGGGGATTATGGTGTGGGGTCGTTTGGTGGAGGGGGGTTATGGTGTGGGGTCGTTTGGTGGAGGGGGGGTTATGGTGTGGGGTTGTTTGGTGGAGGGGGATTATGGTGTGGGGTTGTTTGGTGGAGGGGGGATTATGGTGTGGGGTCGTTTGGTGGAGGGGGGATTATGGTGTGGGGTCGTTTGGTGGAGGGGGGATTATGGTGTGGGGTCGTTTGGTGGAGGGGGGGCTGTGCTCCAGTGCACAAAGCAGGTCCATAAAGACCTGCATGAGGAGTTTGGTGGGGAGGAACTGGACTGGCTTCACAGAGTCCTGAACTCAACCCGATAGAACAGCTTAGGGATTAATTAGAGCGGAGACCGAGAGCTCCTCATCCATCATCAGTGCCTTACCTCACAAATGCGCTTCTAGAAGAATGGTCAAAAATCCCCATAAACACACTCCTAAACCTTGTGGAAAGCCTTCCCTGAAGAGTTAAAGCTGTTATAGTTGCCAACTAAATATGAAACCCTACGGATTAAGAATTGGATGTCATTGAAGTTCATGTGCATGTAAATGCAGACGCCCCAAAACTTTTGGCAATATAGTGTATAAACAGATATGTGGTCCAGTATAATAGTTTGATGTGTGTGTGTGTGTGTGTTTTGTCAGGACGGTTTTATAGACTTCATGGAGTACGTGGCTGCTCTGAGTTTGGTCCTGAAGGGAGGCGTTCAGCAGAAGTTACGCTGGTACTTCAAACTCTACGACATGGACGGCAGCGGCTGCATCGACCGCGACGAGCTGCTGCTGATCTTCAAGGTTTGATGATGTGATTCTCTACAGCGCCTCCTGCTGGAGATTACACCAGATTACACCAGTACTGAACATACAGATGAACATCATCTTATGATAACTCTGAGTATTTATTACTTCAATGAGCTCTTTGTTTCTGCATTAAATTATTACATTGTTTAAATTAATACATGTATTTTTAGCTAACTGTGACTTTGTTTATGTACATTTCGGAAATACTAACTTAGACAGTTACCTCTGATAACAGATCACTGTAAATTGTAATATTGACTCTCTTATGTCTGTAAGAGGATCCTGATGCTCGCCCCAACTCACTTTCATCTGCTGTTGTGTTTCTGCTTCAGGCCATTCGAGCCATTAGTGGAATAGAGCAGGAGGTTACAGCAGAAGAATTCACTGACATGGTGTTCGACAAGATTGATCTGAATGGAGATGGTAATCTATCTATCTATCTATCTATCTATCTATCTATCTATCTATCTATCTATCTATCTATCTATCTATCTATCTATCTATCTATCTTATGCTGTAGAATCACAGTGCTGCTGTAATCAATAGAGTAACCCTAACTCAGAGATTAGGCTCTAAACAGACTGATCTCATGAAATGCCGTATGTATGACACGCCAATTCGTATTTCCATTTTTGGCGTGCTATCAACATGCATAATCGCTTTTCAGCGTGTTTATCAACGCCGTTGACTTAACATTACATCACTGTATATATAGATATATGACCTACCCCAACCCCGTCCCTAAACCTACCCGTCACTGAGGTTAATACCATTTATGAGTGTTCTCCTACCATCCTAGGAAAAAAAATATCGCTCCCCAGATGTGGATATACATTTTGCTTCGTTTCACTCGGACATTTAACGGCGTACACATACACGTGGAATCACTCGGACATTTAACGGCGTAGACATACACGCGGAAGATGACGGTTCATTTCGGCGTGGACATACACGTGGATAGCTCGAGATGCGTATAGATAACACGCCACTTAACTTGAAGTGGCGTGTATGTTTACGCAAAGTCATGATGTCATGTTGCTCTAAATGAGTTCAGTGATTCAGATCAAATGATTATTATGTGAAAACATAACCAACACCCCCGTAGCATCTATTATTTTTGTTCATCTTGCTTTTACAACTCAGTTACAGCAGCCAAACAAAATCTAATGTTAATAATTTAAGGATCAACAGCCTAACTCAACTCAACACTGATCACCATAATGGTGACATTACAATTGTGATTTTTCTCTTTTGGTGATTCTGCATGTTAACATCAGGTGTCTTCAAAAATAGTCAATCATCACTCAATTAATCACTTAATTATCTCATTAACTAACTCTGCTTCAGTGTTCCTTTAACACTCTTATTTGAACACTTTAACACTCTAGAGTGTGGTCTCAAATAAACTCCCAGAAGAGTTATTTTATCACTGTGGAGTTTTTGCTATGCATCTGTCTTTCTGAGTGAATATGCTAATGCTACAGTATAAATATGTAACTGTGTGTGTTTAGGTGTTTTGTCACTGGATGAGTTCATGGAGGGAATCCAGGCGGACGAGATGCTCTTGAAGATGTTGACCCAGACTTTAGATCTGTCTCATATCGTCAACAAGATCTACAGCGAGATCAGCTCTGAGCAGAAGGTCACCTGACCCAGACCAGCCTGAGATCATGATGAAGATGATGATGATGATGATGGCGGTAGCGCTGGCTCTGGTTCTGTGAGCGGCGTCAGGACGGGTCGGTTTACGGCTGAACTTCACTGTTTAAACCCTCGACACATCAGATATTAACAGGATTAACTGTGTGGGACTGAACTTTAAAAGCCAACAGCTGATTATTCTCCTATAATCTCACAGAATTAAGTTACTGAACTAGAGCAAACCCTTTAAGTGCACTTATTTAAGTGCATATATGTTTCTTTCTGTTCGAATCGTTCCTGTGAAATACAACATTTCTTCAACATTTCTCCCCCCCCCCCCATGAGCCAGACCACAGTTTATGAGCCACATACATAAATAAATACATGTAAATACATAAATAAATAATATATACAAATTGTCAATATTTGTGTGTTATATTGTGAGATATTAAATGCACCCAGTATATGTGAAAAATATGATAGAAATTCAAAATGTCTGTTTTTTCTACACGTCCCCTCCAGCTCTGTACACGTGATCAGCTCTGGGCCCCAGAAAGGCGGGTCTCTGGAGCAGTTTAGCCAATTGCTGATTTAAGATATAAATGTTTGACATAATCTGTAGCCAATCAGCGAGCTCCAATCAGGTCAGCTATGGGCGATTCTTTTAGCGCCCCAAACTGCGCGCGCATCTCTATCAGACAGCAGCAACACTATCGGAGCTGTACACTAGAAAAGCCTGGCTAGCAGGATGCAGTCATGCTAATATCTTGTTTTGGTGATTACCTTTTAAAACAACAGTGACAGATCCAGCATGGACAGTTACCGGAGTGAGGGAAGCAGCACCTGTCTGAGAAATTAAAAAGTTGAGTTAAATTTCAAATGCAAATGGAAAGTTTGTGCGATTTGTTTGTTTTTGTGTAAGAATGTCTCAGCCTTGTAATATGGCATTAAATAATTACTGACTTTATCACAAAGCACTGGTATCATGCAGTTTGTGTTAAAATGTGTTTGGATGGTTATTAATAATAATAATTATTATTTGTATTTATATAAGTGTCTTTCCAACACCCAAGGTCGCTTTACAAACATATAAAGGCAGTGGTTCTCAAACTGTTGCGTGTAACGTTACGTACGTGAGGTGACAGAAGGGGGTACGGTAACAAAATGCTGAATTTTGCCGTTCATTTAAAAGTCGACCTCACCTTAAAATAAGATTTAAACTGAGCATGTTTTTCTATCAGGTAAAATTTTGTAAATACATATAGCTACTACCGTTCTAGTAGCATGCAGAACAAATATAGACAGGTTGTGCATGGAGATCGATATAAGATTCAAACTCTCTTCGATACAGACACATTCACTGTGTGAGTTCCTGTGTTTAATGTTTATCATATGAAGGTCCACACGATTGCAAATGTGACATTGATTTTATAAAACAGTTCAACAAACGAAATATCAATATTAAGTGATGTTCATTTAGGCAACACAGTTGTCAGTATTTTTTACAACAAAATAATAGCTTTAACGAAAGCCACAGCCGAACTGCAGCACACAGCAGTGTTTGTGAAAGAATCTGCGGCTTTGAACGAATCATTAGAGTCAATGATTAAATTATTAATTCATAAATACATCCAATTGCTTCGTTACTGAATGAATGACTCGATGACTCACCACCTATTGGCAGGTTTAATTTAACATTTAAAAGCATTACTTTGTTTTTACCATCATTGCGCATTTCTCAATTGATTTTTGGTGCAGTGTGTGACTTTTAGCGACATCTAGCGGTTCGGTTGCGAGTTTGCACCAAGGGCTCAGCCCACCGCTCACCCCTCCCTTTCGAAGAAGCTACGGTGGCTAAAACTGGACAAACATCGTCGTCTGAGACGGCAGAGAATATTAGCCAGAGTAAGCCAAGAGTGTGTAACATTGTCACTGTTTCTGTACCACAGTCCATTATAAACCACATCATGGATAAAGTTTACAAAGCCATAGTCAGGTGAGGATAAAGTGTCTTAATATATAATATAATAATAGTAGCCTAATCAGCTGATTGTCTCAGGAACGTAACCAGCACATTTCCCCCCACATAGCAAACCCATAATACAGCGAGGGAGAAGAACCTCATGAAACTATGCAACTATATATTTTTTCTAACAGGGTAGTAAAAGTTTAGCTGGCTAATATGAGCTGTTACTGTGGCTGAGCTGGTTAAAGCGTTAAGCCTTGTTTATACTGGACGCGTCCGCATGAGCCCAAAGGTGCGCGCGGCAAAAATGACGTGATTGTAACAGCGCGCGCGCCTCCGCATCCCCTAGACACCATTTACTACACACAATAGGCTTTTTTTCTCTGATTTTGGAAACTCGATCGACTTAAAATGCTTCCAAGATCGACGGGTTGGTGATTCCTGTAACTGTTTTACGGTCAATGACAAGAGTGCTAATCAGCTGTCTCACGAACGTAACCAGCACATTTATCCCCACATAGCAAAGCCATAACACAGCGAGGGAGAAGAATTAAGTTACATGAAACAATCCAACTACATATTTTACACCACTGACAAGGGAAAAGTCACTACTCACAGTGTTTATGGCTAGCTTCTAGCTTTCTGCGGCTTCTCTTTCAAAGTAGTGACGAAACGCGCTCTGTAGCGCTGTGTGTTCGCTGTCGGCTACGGTAGACGTGACGTCACAATATGTCGATCTTCATAGAAGGGGATTCCCGCGGTTAAGTAGATATAAATGCCTCATTCTAAGGTAATAAAACATTACGGTTTATTAAGTAAGTTCTTTATACACCACTGAAAACATAGTTATGGATGTCATATTGCATTTCTGTTAATAGATACTCAAATTTTTGACACATTGCACCTTTAAATGGATTTAAGGGGGCAAATATTGTCCCTTACTGAGAAAGGTGTGACTGAAGAGTGGGGGTATGAAGTAAGATGTTAAAAGCCTCATGCGGTACAACTCTAAACAGATTGAGAACCACTGGGACTGGGTTAAGGAATAGAACAATCAACATCAAAGCACAATACACACACCAAAGGCACAAAGTAGGCCTAATATACAGAGGTCACTTACAAAGTTAGGTTAAAGATATACAAATAGCATATCAATAACAATGTTTGATTTACAGACTGTGAGCTGAAGAGTAATATACAGACTCAGATCAAATATGTGTTTTTGAAGGAGAGGAGGGTGGATGAGGAAGAGCGTTCCACAACCTCGAAGCCACTACACTAAAAGACTCCCATGTTACCAGACTATTGAATCCGACAGAATATGACACAGCCCCACCTCAGATATTTTTCACCAGCCGCCACTGCGAATAACAATTATTTTATGTAAAAAAAGGCACATTTATAATGTTATTACACTTGAATTCCCTTTTTTCAAAATAGAACATGAAACGTGTTCATTGTATGCAGAATAATAACTATAAACAGCCTCAAAATATGTGACAGGATATAGTGAATTGACTATCAGTGCAATTTTGTCTTTATGTCTGAAATATTTGTAATAAAATTATAACTTGTATAAAATACATGTAAAATAACCATAATAATCATCATTATTTTAGCATTATTTATATACTGCTATTAAAGTATTTATTAATATTGTGAATTAGCTTTTATTTTTTATATTTTTAGGTTCAGTAAGTTTGTTTTTGTCATAATACTTATAATTATAATTTAAATTGTTATATATACCTTTATTTTTTTAATTTGAGTAATTTTGTAAGCACTTTCTTACAGTGAAAATAATAAATATTTTATTTTGCACTTCTCTTTTTTGAGAAAAAAAACCTTCTCAAGGTGTTTTACACAGAAAAAGTAAACCAACATGATAAAGAAATAAAAGCTATAATAAAGGTTTGGGTCGATGTTTTAATGTTTCTGAAAGATTCTTCTGCTCAAGGCTGAATTTATTTAAAAATACAGTAAAAACAGTGAAATATTATTCCAATGTAAATCAGCTGTTTTCTATGTGAATATATAATAAAGTGTAATTTATTCCTGTGATCAAAGCTGAATTTTCAGCATCATTACTCCAGTCTTCAGTGTCACATGATCCTTCAGAAATCACTATAATATGACGATTTGATGATGGACAGCCAGGAATGATGAAGACGAGGATGAAGATGAAGAGGTTTAACCTTCGGCACATCAGATATTAACAGTATTTACCGTGTTGATCTCAGCTGGACTGAAGTTGAAGAGCTGGATTATTTATTCTCCTGTACTCTCATAGATTAGCGTTAGTGAGGATACAGGAATCAAGACTAGACTTATTGTAGTGCACTTATAATACATGCATTAAACATTAAATCACTGCTGTTAAACAACCTATATATAAAATGCATTATAGCAAGGTCATTTAACACATCATTACACATGTTTAGCAATATATATATATATATATATATATATATATATATATATATATATATATATATATATATAATATACGATAAAGCTCCTTTCACAGATTATTTGTTGAAAAAATCCTTAAGAGTTTTAGATCTTATTTTGCACCCTGTTTAAAGAAAGTGTCATATGTTGTTGGGTACAAGGAAAGATTTCGACCAGAAGAGTTCTTGATGCTTGAATTTACTTTATTTTCTATTATTTTACAACTCTAAGTTGTGTGGGGAAAGGGGAATGGGAATCATTGCAGTATGGAGTCATTAGGCTTGTTCGACTTGAACCGGCGCTGCGCAGACCGATCGGTTGATGACATCAAAGTACCGCGAGAGCGATTCAAAAGCATAAGGAGCCGTCTGCTCTCTAATCGCTCTCGCGGTACTTTGATGTCATCAACCGATCGGTCTGTGCAGCGCCGGTTCAAGTCGAACAAGCCTTCTCTGTGCGCTGCACGTGGTCCACATCATAGTTCCTGTATCCTAGGAAACTCCAATGAACCACGCCTACTACAACAGGTTATGTCCATATATGGAAACGTGCGTCACACGAACCCCTAGGTTGAGGGAGCGTCTCCATTTGTAAAGTTATGTAAGCTGCAACGACAATTGATTAGGGACATGCAATATAGCCATTACATATGTATGTTAGAAACACTAACAATCTTCACTCTCCACTGCAGTCAAAAATTTAATCAATATTTATTCGTATAGTGCTTTTCACATATCTCTTCAAAATGCATGTTTCTAAATTACAATCAAGAGTAGATACAGGGCTGCCAACTTTTGAGTTTAGCTTGGCGTGAGACTACTCCAACGGGGGGGGGGGGGGGTTGTGGTCTGCACACGCAAGGTCTCTCGCTCGCTTACCTCTGCCGTGCGCGCGGTTTGGAGCACAATATCTTTACTCTAGATTACGGGATATTTAACTAATTTGCGGTATAACTAGTCGATCACGAGTGGCTCAACAGGTAGATATATAGATAAACTCATCTTTCAGGCATTTTACCTACCGGGTTGACACTTAAGCGTGAGAAATCGGGGGTGTGGCGTGAGAGCGTGAGAATTGGGTCAATTGCGTGTGTCTCACGCTCAATGCGTGAGAGTTGGCAGCCCTGTAGATAATATTATCAGAGGTGACTGTCGACGTATTTTAATATCTGTATTACAGAAAATTAATTATGCAGATAAAAAAATCATGCAGTAAGTATTTTTTATTTAGGCTATTTATAAAGCACATAAATTCAGTTTAAAGTGACCAAAGTGCTGTACAAGAACAATTATAATAATATAAATATGGGGCCCAACAAGTGTTTGGTTACAAACAAGTTATACGAGGATACAATCAATGTTCAAGGTGCATTAATTATTCTATGACAAAGATTGCATCAGTCACACAGAATGTATTTTATGATGTTATAATGGGTTGTTGTTTAATTAGCTTCAGTCTTCAGACTCTGATGAACATCACTCATTCAGCCTGATTTCTTACTCCTGTTTACTGCCCTATATTAGTGCGTTTGTATTCAGTATTTGATCCAATTAGAGTTGGGCAAATGAAGCTGAGGCTCCCTGGATGATCCGGGAAAAGACCCGAAGCAACAAGAGTGTGGAGAACAGCGCCAGCTTGTGGCAGGTCAGATGTACAGCAGCCATAAACCCGAGTGCGCAGCGCCGTTGTTGATCTATTAAGCACAAATAAAAGCCTGACAATGCTAAATATTCAGTTTCCCGATAATATAATTCACATATTAAACTGTGGCAATAAATTAAATTTAACAATTATATTAATACTAACTATAAAAATACCAACTTTGCTTGATGCAAGTAAATGTTGGTCTAATTATTTTATGGTTTCTATGCTGTTTGTGTCAGAATATAGGCCTGTGATATGATCATGTAACATAGGCTTACACACACACACACACACACACACACACACACACACACACACACACACACACACACACACACACACACACACACACACACACACACACATATATATATATATATATATAGAGGCCTATATATATTAAAACAAATTAGTAAATGGACTTAAACTTCCAAAAACCGACATTTCCAATTTATTGTTTATTCTTTTTTAACGTTT
Source organism: Siphateles boraxobius (assembly GCF_051911475.1). Taxonomy (NCBI): domain Eukaryota; kingdom Metazoa; phylum Chordata; class Actinopteri; order Cypriniformes; family Leuciscidae; genus Siphateles; species Siphateles boraxobius. Next base: position 588,825 of record NW_027508733.1, read on the forward strand.
TAATCCTTGTGAATATGTTTTTGACATTTGCTCATGTTAAAAACACCTTTGTGAAAAATAGCCCATCACTCAGGAAATAGGCTAGTATAAAACCCCTTTTATTTCCGGACTTCTGCAGCTCAGCTCTCGTATTTAAGCGTTTTTCTTTCGCTTTTGATGTCAAGGTTTTGCTGTGGAAATGGCGTCGAGTTCGGGTAAGAATCTAATTAGATATAGGCTATTATAAAAGTATATTATATAAAAGTATTTTTGCATGAGAGTTTCATCAATGTATTTATTAAATATTGGCCAACTACATTGGTTTACTTTAAATTCATTAAATGATATTTCATCGCGCTTTTACATTAATGTTTAAAAGTGGCATTGAAAATAGGAAGTGCCCTAACCGACGAGCCTAGGGCTACATCTTAGATAGGTCTACTTGTATATTAAATGAAACGTTTCGATATACATCAAATCTGTTATCTGCCTACTGATTTAATCTTTAATTTTTTCAAAATAACGCATTAAAAATAGGCTATTCGCTACAGGAAATCTTCCGCTCCGTCGAGTTTTTCTTTACCATAGTAGGCTACCTAAATGTATAAATAGAGGGAATCCCATTCCATGCATTTATACATTTAAGGACTAGGTAGCCTACTATGGTGATACAAAATCCAGGAAATAATTAAGTTGATTATAATGATAAATTCTGCCAAAAATAAAAGTACTAAACTACTTCTAACTACTTTCTACTTAAAAGCTGCTAAACTATGTATAACAAAAAGATTTCTTACTTTTTTATTGTTTAATAGGGATCGATTGCCAAGACTTGAGAAAATAATTTTATAAAGTCAAAAATGTTCACCATTAATGTTTTGTGTGTAAATACAATTTTAATTATGGGAGACCCAAATACCACTGTAGCTAATGTAAAAACAACATAAAGACCGTATATTTTAAATAATTGTTTAATAGCCAGGGGCGTCACTAGGATTTTCATTTTAGGGGGGCTAAGCCCCCAATGAGGGTATGATTTTTTTTTTTGTTGAAATAATAAAAAAAGTTAACACTTTAGTTTAGGATCTAATGCTCACTATTATTTTCATTACCATGCAAAGGCAGGGTTTTATAATCACTGTGGTCTCAAATGTGAGGTAGGGTAGATAGTGGGGTTCTGGGTTTCCTCGAGAAATTTTTGATTTTGTCTGATCTACGCATGTGCATTTTAAGATGTTTTGAAGGCCAAAAAATTTGAATAACAGCTTTAAAACCATGTCAGTGGACAGATGATTATTTTCCTCTCCTCATCAGCATCACACTCTTTTTCTCTTTGTTTTTATCTTGCCCTGTCTCTTCCCCTCCTAAAGCTGAGATTGGTAGGGGGTTCAAATTTTTTATTTCTCTGATGTGCATTTCAATACTTTTTTAAGACCAAAAAAAAGGATAAGAATTAACTTTAAAACCATGTCAGTGGGCAGTAGATTATTTGTCAATACCTGCTCTCTCCTCATCTCCATCACTCTTTCTTTTTTTCTCAGTCTCCTCATCCCTTTCTCTTCCCTTCGTAAACCTGAGCTTTTTTAATTTACTAAAGGCTACGATTTGTATTATATTCTCAATATGTACACATTCATTATTAATCTTGTGCCTAACATGATGAAAACGGCTTTGTTAATGTTTCTTGTCCCCTCACAATGACAGTAAACTAATTATTACATTACATAAGTCACGTTACATAGGCCTATTTTCAGTTCAAAATGGCGAAAATAGACAAAACTATATTAGTTTGCCTGATTATTTTTTTGTCATTCGTTTAACATTTATGACCTAAAAAAATGTCAAATATGAAATGTTAAGTTTACGTACATCTTATCTCACACTTGACCGTACGCGTCGACTCGCACTGTTAAAATTCGCGCTCAGCAGCGGCTGTGAACATAAAGCCCTCCTACTTTGATTTGATTGGTCATCTCAAATATTCTGACATTGACGAGCAGTGACAGACCAATAAGGCTCAGATGAACACACACACACACACACATACACACACACTGTCCTCTGTGTCTGACGTGCTCTCTGCTCGGCGCCGCTGCGGATTGAAGATGAAGAACGCGCTGAATCTGATTATAACAAGACTGAAGCGAACACGAATTTGTGTAGCCTACATTATTCACACATTTTTAGGGGGGCTAGGCAGAAGTTTAGGGGGGCTGAAGCCCCCCTAAAAAGGGCCTAGCGACGCCTCTGTTAATAGCATCTCTTATGAATGAATGCCAGTATCACTTAGCCTATATTAATATACTGATGCTGCCCCTTTAAGATCTGCCGCTGATGACAGGATCTTACGCATTTAATTCTCTCATTTACTCTTGACTTTCATTTAAGATTTTATTTAAAGGGTTAGTTCACCCAAAAATGAAAATTAAGTCATTAATTACTCACCCCCATGCTGTACCAACCCCGTAAGACCTTCGTTCATCTTCGGAACACAAATGAAGATATTTTTGATTAAATCTGAGAGGTGGATCACTGCTACATAGGCTGCCTAAGGGAATGAAACTTGACGGCCCAGAAAGTCATTAAAGAACATGTTTAAATAATCCATGTGCCTACAGTGGCTCAACTATAAGTTTATCAAGCGACGAGACTACTTTTTTCCCGAAAAAAAAAAACATAATAACGACTTTATTCGACTATTCCTTTTCATTCCTTGTGGGCCTGAGACGAGAGTTCAAGAGATTTCCACGACGCATGCGCGAGAACTGAACAAGAAGTATTAGAAGAAGAACGTTCTCTTCTCAGTTCTCGCGCATGCGTCATGGAAATCTCTTGAACTCTCGTCTCAGGCCCACAAGCAAGAAAAGGAATAGTCGAATAAAGTCGTTATTATGTTTTTTTTTTCGGGAAAAAAGTATTCTCGTCGCTTAATAAACTTATAGTTGAGCCACTGTAGGCACATGGAATATTTAAACATTTTGTTTAATGACTTTCTGGGCCGTCAAGTTTCATTCCCTCTGGCAGCCTATGTAGCAGTGATCCACCTCTCAGATTTAATCAAAAATATCTTCATTTGTGTTCCGAAGATGAACGAAGGTCTTACGGGGTTGGTACAGCATGGGGGTGAGTAATTAATGACTTAATTTTCATTTTTGGGTGAACTAACCCTTTAACTCATTTAAGACTGTTCTTGTGAGGATACAATTGAAAAAACGGAAATTTTGCCATAAATGTGTGTGTTATTATTCAAGCGCGAAAGAGAACTGGATTCTGGCGCGCTGTCTGTGAATGTCCTGACGCACACGACGCACAGACAGCGCGCCAGAATCCAGTTCTCTTTCGCGCTTAATAAGCGCGATACCTGTTCATTAGAACTTTCAGTGAGATCTTTTTAGAGTTTGGACTATGGTGTGGACTGTGGATGCGATGTACCAGGACACTTCACGCTTCAGTTAGCCTAAGTTATAGGCCTATATATATAAGTTTTAAATGACTGACAGAAATAATCAGTTTGATCAAAGACAGTGGGAACTATAAGCTCAATTTAACAACAGAAGCACCTTATTAGGCTAAATATATTGCCATTATTATTATAAATGTAGCGCTGGGCAATCGCGATTAATCACATCCAAAATAAAAGTTTTGTTTACATAATATATGTGTGTGTACTGTGTATAATTATTTTGTATATATAAATACACACGCATGCATGCATGTATATACTGTATAGCCTATATATTTATACATAATTTATGTTATATATAATAAATATATTTGAAATATAAACAAGAAATGTATGCATATGTGTGTATTTATATATACAAAATAATTATACACATGTACACACACACACACTTTATGTAAACACAAACTTTTATTTTGGATGTGATTAATCGCGATTAATTGTTTCCCAGCGCTAATATTATGAATACATATAGGCTATTTGTATAACGTTACCTCGAATGTGTTCGAATATTTCCCGAGTATTAGCAATTTCACTGTTTGTATCACTCCGCTTGTCTGTGTTTGCACAACTTGCATCATTAAGCCAGAAGGTGGCAACAAGTGACTGTCTTTATGAGAGAGCAATTAAACCATTTATTAATTAAATGAACAGATTAGTCCAAAAACATTGATTACTTTAGGAAGAAAAAGTAGCTGAAACTGATCTTTGATGCCTACTAATTGTTCATATGCCGAGACACTGGCGCATTGCAATGCACACATTGCATTGGCGTTTGTTTGAAATGTAACATCTATGGCCATTCTCGTATCAAATAGAATCAGAATCAGAAAGAGGTTTATTGCCAAGTGTGCTTGAACACGCAAGGAATTTGTTTTGGTACTGAGGCTTCCAGTGGACATATGTTTCTTGTTGTATTTGTATAACACTACAAATTATAAGAATAAAAAATAAAAATATATGAGAATAAAAGTATCACAGTAGGGTTTAGTCAGAATAGACTTTTTCAGATTATGAACATATTTACAGTGTTTTGAATATTATAAATAAATAAGTTACATATAAGTATCACCTGAGTTGTAGGATATTGCACTAAACAGTGGGAGTATTGCACTTACAGGCATATGCCTTGGGAGGAGTGTTAACTGTTCAGGAGGGAAATGGCCTGTGGGAAGAAACTGTTCCTGTGCCGAGATGTGTTGTAGCCTCGCGTCGGGGTAAAAAGCTGCGCTTGAACACACCGAGAGAACTATCGACTGTTAGCTAGAAAACGCGTTCTGCGCCTGCGTGTAAACGAGACAACGGTCTATTTCTGCAGATATAGCCTATTCATCTATATTCGACATTCAAAAAGTGAAACCGACGCTACACAACGTTACACAAACCATAAACAAAGCAGTGCGTGCTTACCGTTTTGAATATCAATCCTGTTAAACACTTTCTTTATTCCACTCCACTCATGTTAATATTTAAATAGGCAATTTGCCAAGGAACACTAATGTATGATGACGTAACAAAACGGCAGCCTTCTATCTGTACCGTTTTGACTTTGCTCTCTGTTTTGCTATTATTCTCGTGCACTGACTCGTTCACTAACTGAACAGCCAATCTGAGTTCTCTCTCTCACTGACGGCCCCACGCCGATTCAACATGTCGAATCGGCCGAAACAAAGCCGACGAGGACCAATTTCAGCCGACGGTGCGGAACACACTGAGAAAACTTAGTCGGCCGACCGTCGGCTTGGTGTGTTCCTGCCTTTAAACGCAAGATCCCATGCAAATCATTCCACCCGCACTCTGCGGAACAAAAGTGGGCGTTTCTAAATTTGTGGGTGTTTTCACACTGGTGGGTGTTTATAAATCATGCAATGAAAATGATGCCCTTCTCCCGACCCAGAATCAGGTAACGCGATTGAAAACGCCCCTCTGTTTATGGCCTCGCCCCCTGATTTGGTAACTCCTATTACCGTCTGCAGAGACCTCTATTTGGGCATTCTGCGAAGACTCGTCCTATTCTACCCTTGATTGGGTAATTCTCACTGCCATTGTTGGTTTGATTGGTTTGTTTAATGCCTGGTTCAGATTGCACGATTTTTTTGTCTTTTACGATAGTCATTGTGTCAGATTACGCGATTTTGACTCCTAAAATCTTGTCGTGTCGTGGACAAGAAACATGTCAGACTACACGTTGCTTCCTGACCAGTCATCGCGTGCCGTCTTTAACGATGCGCGTGATGTCATTGAGAAGGCGAAACTATAGCGAGTGACTTCCGGAAACGAACGTAAACAAACAATGGATGTGGCGGTGAGCGTTGTATTGGCTGTCCTGTGTTCAGAAAACTTAAAAAAAGAAAGAAAAACCGACAATGGACACGCTCCTGGATTGCTCGAAGAGGACAGTATTGGCTGTCAATCCTCCAAAGAGAACTTGAGGTAAAATATTGTTTTCTTACGAACCTTTCCTCCATGTCATAACTCCACCTAGTAGCACCATCGTCTCTCTTTCGTTTCGCCATTTTTGAAAGTTGTGTACGGAAAAGCTTCTGTGCTCCTATTGGTCAACCTCATACATGTGACGGAACCCGTCGTGGACGACCGTTTAAAAAATTAAACATGCTAGTCTTTTTGTGGTGATGTCGTGAAGCATCGCAGACGCGACGTAGGTTGTCGCCCACTATGACACACTATACGAGATGATACGATCGAATCTTGCGTCCCGACGCCCGTTGTCGTTTATGAATCCCCACGAGACCCTACGTCAAACGGATCGTGCCAAAATCGGGCTAAAATCGTGTAATCTGAACCAGGCATAATACCATCAGGTTCAGGGCCTATCAGAGTCAGAGGAGGGCGGGTCTTTTGGCAGAGAGTTTTTTTAATCAGCTCAATAATGTTCTGATTGATTACGTTTTCATATGCTGCCTATGCCCATTTGTTCAAGAAATAATGTTACAATGTAAATTAATTATTTCTATGGAAGTAAAATAATGCCAAATGTTTTTGAAACAAAAAGCATGTTGAATTGTACTACTTGGAAAAAAATATGCATTGCATTATAACCCTGCTTGTATTTTAATGCATAGTATTTTTAGGGCTTGCATTTTTATGGGCTGAAATTTAGCATGGTTGAATATTTAAGCTCTGAATATTCAAATTCAAACACTTTTTCACAAGTAAAATTTCAATAATCCATATTCACCTTTCATATTTCACTTCCAAAATATTCAAACTGATTAAAAATACAACCTATAATATCCAACAGGCAGTTTTCGGTCCAGTTTTCGGTATTTCGCTTTGCAAATTCACTTCCACAAATTCAGTGGTTCAAATTCGACAGTAAATTCAACATTGACATCCAGGAACTGCAGGAAAAGCAGTAGATTACCGAGCATAATCTCCATCTGCTGTTAGTCGACCTCACCAGCAGGGGGTGCAAGCGCGTGTTGTTGACGAACACCAGAGCAACAGTTAGAGCAAGCCATTCATTCATAAAAACTCATTTACAACAATGTAAGTGTATCTGTGATTGTTATGTTTTATGTGAAATTCAGTGTCTTCACGATTACTTTTCCTGTGTAGCCTACATGCATCTCTACCGTGAACGAGATTATAATGTTATTCCACCATTCCGGATGTATACAGATCCAATGTTACTTTTGAGTTTGACATATCTATTGGTAGTTTAGTTGCCTCGACCTTATATTGCAGCGATTGTGCTGCACGTAGTAGGCTAGGGTTTCCCTCAATACGTCAGGATTACCCTGCTGGACATATAAAACGCTAAACGTAGCTTAATGGACTAATACAGTGATATAAAAGACCAAACTCGCAGGCAAAGCAGAAGGACTCAGAATATGAACTTAACGCGCAAAGTTTAAAGCTGAGCGTTTCTCAGTGATACTGGCATAAGTTGGCTTGATTTTGGACATTCGCACATTTAGGGACCGTCTCTAAAGTTACATACGACATTGGTATACACGTTTCTAACTTCAATAGCATTTGAAGAGAACGACTTGCAGTCATAAAACCAAATGTAAAGTGTTCATGTAGGTGTCAGGCATAATGCGCAATTTATTCAAATACATTGAAGTTAGAAACGTTTAGGCCTATAGGACTACCAATGTTACTTTAGAGACGGTCCCTAAATGTGCGAATGTCAAGCCAATTTTACATTTAGTCATTTAGCTGACGCTTTTATCCAAAGCGACTTAAGTTACAGTTAAACTAACAATATAGGACAACGATATGAAAGTGCTATGACCCTTCCCAGATTAATCATGTATGTAGGCATACTTCCCCAATAAGGTGCGAGTTTGGTCTTTTATATCACTGTATTAGTCCATCAAGCTACGTTAAGCGTTTTGTCCTGATGGAAGGGGAATCCTTGAGTATGAGGTATCGAGGGAAACCGATTATAATCCTGTTCATGGTAGAAAAAGTTGATAACATGTAGCCTAACACAAGGAAAGTAACAATGAAGTTAATGAATGAAACATAAAAACAGCTTTTGTGCCCTTATCATCTTTTCCGCATATATACTGACCCAGATAATCATCACAAAAAACTTAATGCATGCTCAATTGTTGTAAATGAGTTTTTATGAATGAATGGCTTGCTCTAACTGTTGCTCTGGTGTTCGTCAACAACACGCGCTTGCACCCCCTGCTGGTGAGGTCGACTAACAGCAGATGGAGATTATGCTCGGTAATCTACTGCTTTTCCTGCAGTTCCTGGACGTCAATGTTGAATTTACTGTCGAATTTGAACCACTGAATTTGTGGAAGTGAATTTGCAAAACAAAATAAAATGAACCGAAAACCGCCTGTTGAATATTATAGGTTGTATTTTTAATCAGTTTGAATATTTTGGAAGTGAAATATGAAAGGTGAATATGGATTATTGAAATTTTACTAATGAAAATCAGTTTGAAATGTTTTAAATTTGAATATTCACAGCTTAAATATTCAACCATGCTAAATTTCAGCCCATAAAAATACAAACCCTAAAAATACAATGCATTAAAATACAAGCAGGTTTATAATGCAATGCATATTTTTTTCAACTAGTACAATTCAACATGCTTTTTGTTTCAAAAACATGTGGCATTATTTTACTTCCATATATGTCCATACATTATGGTATGATTTGTTTATTACGGTTAAGGTACACAGTCAGACACATGCATTTTTAAAATAAGAAATAAGAGAGAGATATATTTAATACATATTTAATAATAAAAATGTGCATGTGTGAAGAAAAAAACTAATGCTTAACAAATCTAGAGAATTTAATCCTTTAATACTATAGAACTAACAATAGTCTGAATGCATAAATAAATAAGCTGTGGAGCTCATTAAGAGGGAGCTCTTGATCACTCTCCACTTTGAGCAGTCCTGTTCAGAGGTTTACTGGAGCTGTTTGAAAGACAAACATCTACTCAGTGCTGCATGGAGTGACAATAAGTCCACTTATAAAAAAATGTAGGCCTAATAGTCCAATACTGCACAGTACTACTTCTTCTGGTCTACTGATGTTTTTGATGTTCAAGATCCTTTGCTAAAGTCACCTGCACACTATTTATTTTTTTCCAATCAAATTTAGTATTTGTTTGAGTATCAACGCATTTGTTTAATTTATAGTGAATAAGTTATGGATCTGTTAATTTAATAAGTTAATAAAATATGGTTAACATCTCACATACTGTCACAGTCCTCGTCTGCACCTGTCTGTCCTTGTCTGCACTACACTTCCCAGAATCCTCCTTGTCTCCACACATGAACTCACTCCCTCACTTACCAGCCTGTTCCTCGTTATCATCATCTGTGTCACCTGTCTTCACATCATTATGGTTCATTTGTCTCTGTATTTAGTTTCTTCTGTTCAGTCTGTCTTTGTCGGTTCTCGTCTATGTTAACTAGTGTTTTGTGAGTGTACCGTCTGCCTGCCTGTACCTGTTTGTTGTTGCTTTTGAGTAAATCTTTGAATTGGAGCTTTTTTGCCTCAGCCTGTCTTCATCTACACCACAACCGTGACAGAAGAACCGACCAAAATATGGAGGACGCTATGGAGGCTTTGCTATTTAATCAGAATGGGAGTTCTCTGGAGCAATTTGTTGCAGTTTACCTGCATCTGCATCAGGACGTTTACTGGGAGGAGGAGTTCTTAAAGCAGCGGTTCTGGAGAGGACTGGATGATCCACTAACCCAGATACTGCTGCTAGAAGACTTAAATCTTTCTTTTGCTGAATTTATGGACAGAGCTCTGTGGGTTTGTGGATCCTCCCTCACTGTGGGCCCTGAGTCATGTTCTGCCGAGCCTGAGTCTGAGCTTTTTGACGACCTTCCTGAGCTTCTTCCGCCAGAGACCGTCCAGCCAGAGACCGTCCAGCCAGAGACCGTCCAGCCAGAGACCGTCCAGCCAGAGACCGTCCAGCCAGAGACCGTCCAGCCAGAGACCGTCCAGCCAGAGACCGTCCAGCCAGAGACCGTCCAGCCAGAGACCGTCGTCCAGCCAGAGACCGTCGTCCAGCCAGAGACCGTCGTCCAGCCAGAGACCGTCGTCCAGCCAGAGACCGTCGTCCAGCCAGAGACCGTCGTCCAGCCAGAGACCGTCGTCCAGCCAGAGACCGTCGTCCAGCCAGAGACCGTCGTCCAGCCAGAGACCGTCGTCCAGCCAGAGACCGTCGTCCAGCCAGAGACCGTCGTCCAGCCAGAGACCGTCGTCCAGCCAGAGACCGTCGTCCAGCCAGAGACCGTCGTCCAGCCAGAGACCGTCGTCCAGCCAGAGACCGTCGTCCAGCCAGAGACCGTCGTCCAGCCAGAGACCGTCGTCCAGCCAGAGACCGTCGTCCAGCCAGAGACCGTCGTCCAGCCAGAGACCGTCGTCCAGCCAGAGACCGTCGTCCAGCCAGAGACCGTCGTCCAGCCAGAGACCGTCGTCCAGCCAGAGACCGTCGTCCAGCCAGAGACCGTCGTCCAGCCAGAGACCGTCGTCCAGCCAGAGACCGTCGTCCAGCCAGAGACCGTCCAGCCAGAGACCGTCCAGCCAGAGACCGTCCAGCCAGAGACCGTCCAGCCAGAGACCGTCCAGCCAGAGACCGTCCAGCCAGAGACCGTCCAGCCAGAGACCGTCCAGCCAGAGACCGTCCAGCCAGAGACCGTCCAGCCAGAGACCGTCCAGCCAGAGACCGTCCAGCCAGAGACCGTCCAGCCAGAGACCGTCCAGCCAGAGACCGTCCAGCCAGAGACCGTCCAGCCAGAGACCGTCCAGCCAGAGACCGTCCAGCCAGAGACCGTCCAGCCAGAGACCGTCCAGCCAGAGACCGTCCAGCCAGAGACCGTCCAGCCAGAGACCGTCCAGCCAGAGACCGTCCAGCCAGAGACCGTCCAGCCAGAGACCGTCCAGCCAGAGACCGTCCAGCCAGAGACCGTCCAGCCAGAGACCGTCCAGCCAGAGACCGTCCAGCCAGAGACCGTCCAGCCAGAGACCGTCCAGCCAGAGACCGTCCAGCCAGAGACCGTCCAGCCAGAGACCGTCCAGCCAGAGACCGTCCAGCCAGAGACCGTCCAGCCAGAGACCGTCCAGCCAGAGACCGTCCAGCCAGAGACCGTCCAGCCAGAGACCGTCCAGCCAGAGACCGTCCAGCCAGAGACCGTCCAGCCAGAGACCGTCCAGCCAGAGACCGTCCAGCCAGAGACCGTCCAGCCAGAGACCGTCCAGCCAGAGACCGTCCAGCCAGAGACCGTCCAGCCAGAGACCGTCCAGCCAGAGACCGTCCAGCCAGAGACCGTCCAGCCAGATCTGGAGGAGGCAGTGCTCCTTGTGAGATCCATGGCTGTTTTGTGTGTGTGGGCAGCACACACATTCGTCACAGCCCATGAACCTAGCTCGAAGCCCTCTTCACCGCTGGTCCCGTCCAGCACAGAGCCTTCACCGCTGGTCCCGTCCAGCACAGAGCCTTCACCGCTGGTCCCGTCCAGCACAGAGCCTTCACCGCTGGTCCCGTCCAGCACAGAGCCTTCACCGCTGGTCCCGTCCAGCACAGAGCCTTCACCGCTGGTCCTGTCCAGCACAGAGCCTTCACCGCTGGTCCCGTCCAGCACAGAGCCTTCACCGCTGGTCCCGTCCAGCACAGAGCCTTCACCGCTGGTCCCGTCCAGCAGAGAGCCTTCACGGCTGGTCCCGTCCAGCCCTTCTGAGCCTTCACCACTGGTTCCGTCCAGCATAGCCGGGCCTTCACCGCTGGTTCCGTCCAGCCCAGAGACTTGTAATGACTCTGTCACTCTCCCCATTAATTTTTTTGGGGGGGGCCATAGGCCCTCGCCGTGGGCGCCCAAGGACCCACGGCCACCCGAAGGGGCTTCTCCGCCATGGCCGCCCGAAGGGTCCGCACCGCCATGGCCGCCCGAAGGGTCCGCACCGCCATGGCCGCCCGAAGGGTCCGCACCGCCATGGCCGCCCGAAGGGTCCGCACCGCCATGGCCGCCCGAAGGGTCCGCACCGCCATGGCCGCCCGAAGGGTCCGCACCGCCATGGCCGCCCGAAGGGTCCGCACCGCCATGGCCGCCCGAAGGGTCCGCACCGCCATGGCCGCCCGAAGGGTCCGCACCGCCATGGTCCGCACCGCCATGGCCGCCCGAAGGGTCCGCACCGCCATGGCCGCCCGAAGGGTCCGCACCGCCATGGCCGCCCGAAGGGTCTTCACCGCCCGGGATGCCAGAGGGTCCGACAGCTCCACCCTGGACGCCCGAGGTTTCGTCTGCTCAGCCACGCCCACGTCCTGCTCCGCCCTGGCCACGCCCAAGTCCTGCTCCGCCATGGCCACGCCCAAGTCCTGCTCCGCCATGGCCACGCCCACGTCCTGCTCCGCCATGGCCACGCCCACGTCCTGCTCCGCCATGGCCACGCCCACGTCCTGCTCCGCCATGGCCACGCCCACGTCCTGCTCCGCCATGGCCGCCTGGTCCATCCTGGAGTCCATCCTCCTGCACCCGGTCCGCCTTCCCGTTACAGACTCCAGGATGCCCACCCTCCCACCCCTGTTTTAAGGCGTGAGGTCACGCCTACCGGGAGGGGGGAGTAATGTCACAGTCCTCGTCTGCACCTGTCTGTCCTTGTCTGCACTACACTTCCCAGAATCCTCCTTGTCTCCACACATGAACTCACTCCCTCACTTACCAGCCTGTTCCTCGTTATCATCATCTGTGTCACCTGTCTTCACATCATTATGGTTCATTTGTCTCTGTATTTAGTTTCTTCTGTTCAGTCTGTCTTTGTCGGTTCTCGTCTATGTTAACTAGTGTTTTGTGAGTGTACCGTCTGCCTGCCTGTACCTGTTTGTTGTTGCTTTTGAGTAAATCTTTGAATTGGAGCTTTTTTGCCTCAGCCTGTCTTCATCTACACCACAACCGTGACACATACATCTTCGACGAAAGTAAATTTTTTTGTGGTCTCATTGTCACACTTTGTTAAAGTTGTTTGTGATAGAAAGAGATTGCATCTATTCACACTGATTTCAATAGCAGATAGCTAATTATAATGGCCATTGACACTGATCTTATTACTTTCCTGAAAATATGTTTTGAGTTATGATATACCACCATTGGCATACCGTCGGGCCTGTGGTCATTGTGGCCCCGAGGGCTTTGGCCCCCGCTGCGGCAGGCGGCCCTTATTTTTTTGTATTGAAGGTGGCAACCCTAGCTACGCCCTGAGAACACGGACCTTGTTGTCGCGTTGCTTGTCAATGACGTCATATCCGCGTTACCCTCGATTTCCAGTTTTACTATTGTAGAAACCATGGTATCACCAAAGACACTTTAATATATTGTTTTTTTAATTAAATTATTTTAATTCATTATTTTAAACATTATTCCACATCCTGCCCAATGTTGTCCTCCAAACCATGTGTAATATAAAGCCTGTGTTAGCAAATATAGTGAATGTATCTATGTAGGCTGTGCTGTACATTATAAGCAAAAAAAAAAAAGAGAGAAAAGATTCTAAATCTAAAACTACTGATTGCTTACTATTTTGAAGCAGAAATTAAAATGACTTAATTAAAAATTATAATAAACAAAAACCAAAAACCAAAATCTTAACTTGTAGAAGGTATGAATAACACACACATTCAATTAATGGGCTATTCCAACAATAGTACCTTTACTTCCGCTGCTCTTATAAATATGATTACACATGTTACATGTATATTTTTAAACACTTAATTTCTAACAAAAAAATATTTGAGCAAAATGTGTATTTTAGTCAGAATTATTGCGCTCATATACCAATGCACTCCGTCTGTTTGACACGCATGTGCCCACTGGCACTCATTCATTACAGTTATTCATTGAGGTTTGAATAACAAGACGCTTGTCAGAATATGCAACATGGAAATACTCGCAGAACTTTCATTTGCAGATAAGGATAACCATAATATGCAAGTTGTGCGCTGAGGAAAACATGTGTCAAAGACATGAAATTGCACACAAATCTGTCAAAGCACGACAGGGCAAGACTGTCACAAACACACACAGGGAAAGACAGATCCATAGGCAGTATGTTTAATAGGGTAATCCGTAATCACAATCCAGTCCAAGCAAGGTTCAAAATCCAAAAGGAAGTCCAAAACACCAACAAGACTCAGGAAAAGGCAGGGCGCAGAAGTGTGAGGACATAAAACAACGACTCCGTGACAAACACTAAAACAGACAGGGTATATATACACACAGAACTAACAAGGTGATGGGAAACAGCTGAGTGCAATGAACTGATGAGTGGCAGAACAGAATGCTGGGAAATGTAGTCTATTGTGAATGACACCGTGAAAACAAGGAACTCTAGTGAACCCCAGGGAAACACAACCAGACACTGTGACAAAGACGCAGTAAACGCTTATGTTTTATATTATATAAAATATAAAGCAATCTCATTTTTTGGACAACTTTGATTGTGTACCTTTCCCGGAGCAGCTCACTCTGTATCTTCCACCGTTTTCCATATGCGCTTTGTCCGAAGATATATGTTATTCACTACTGTAAAGCAACTTGACTGGCTTATTTTTTCCCGTTCACAGCGCGTAGATGCAACTAATCAATAATCAATTTTGTTGTCGATTTATTTTCATTATTGATAATAATCGATTTTATCAAATCGTTGTTGCAGCCCTAATCACAATTCATCCAGTTTTTATAAATATGATATACTAATATCGATAAAGATTACTGCAAAGTGCAACAAGTCTCTCATAGCAGCCACCTAGCGAACGCACAGAGTAACGTTATACCATAACTTTCAAATGTATTTAGTAAGATTGTGAAGGGAGGGTGGGGGCTCTGGAGGCAGACGTGGGTCCGGTGAAGGACAGGGACCAGGGTGGTGATGACTGAGGGAGGAGCCAGGTAGGAGAGGAGAGTTTGAGAAGCCATGCAAGCATGTGCAATACATAACACATCATACTATTCGCATTCTCTTGCATAATTTGTATAAAGCATATATTGTCTATGTTGTATTTATTTATATGTGTATATATACTGTACGTGTATATCTATGTACAGTATCTCACAAAATTGAGTACACCCCTCACATTTCAGCAAACATTTTAGTATTTCTTCTCAAGGGACAATACTATAAAATATATCCAAGTTTCATTTCTAGAGTAGTAAATGTGCTGCTTGTATAGCAGTATATATTTACTGTCCTCTGAAAATAACTCAACATACAGCCATTATTGTCAAAAAAGCTGGCAACAAAAGTGAGTACACCCTAAGTGAACATGTCAAAACTGTGTCCTGTGATAACAGCAGTACGTTGTTTAACCATGCAATGCCACATGTCCTATTCATCATGTTCATGTTTTTGACTGCTTTAAAAAAACAGACATATGAGTGCTGCCAGCACTGATTTAGAGGTTGCAGAAGCAGAAGGTCAGCTTGTCCGTGCTCAGACCATACGCTGCACACTGCAACAAGTCTGTTTGCAAGGAAGTCTCTTCTGAAGCTGGCTCACAATAAAGCCCACAAACAGTTCGATGAAGTCAACCTGTCCAAGAGCATGAATTACTGGAACCATGTCCTGTGGTCTGATGAGACTAAGATAAACTTGTTTGGCTCAGATGGTGTACAGCATGTGTGGCGGCGCCCTGGTGAGGAGTACCAAGAACATTGTGTCTTGTCTACAGTCAAGCATAGCGGTGGTAGCATCATGGTCTGGGGCTGCATGAGTGCTTCTGGTACTGGGGAGCTTCGCTTCATTGAGGGAAACATGGATTCCAACATTTACCGTGACATTCTGAAGCAGAACATGATGCCCTTCCTTCAGAAACTGGGCCGAACGGCATGATAACGACCCCAAACACATCGCCAAGATGAAACTGCCTTGCTGAGGACGGTGAAGGTGAAGGTGATGGAGTGGCCAAGTATGTCTTCAGACCTGAACCCTATTGAGCACCTGTGGTGATCCTCAAGCGGAAGGTGGAGAAGCGCCGTGTGTCTAACATCCAGCAGCTCTGTGATGCCATTATAGAGGAGTGGAAGAGGATCCCAGCTTAACCCGTGCAGCTCTGGTGAACTCCATGCCCAGGAGGATTAAGGCAGTGCTAGATAACAATGGTGCTCACACACAATATTGACACTTTGGACACAGTTTTGACATGTTCACTTAGGGTGTACTCACATTTGTTGCCAACTTTTTTGACAATAATGGCTGTATGTTGAGTTATTTTCAGAGGACAGTAAATATATACTGCTACACAAGTTATAAAATAAATGAAAGTGATTTGGCAAGTCAACTGTAGGTTACATATGCCAGCATATGTCGCAACATTGCAAAGAACCAACAGGAAAATAAATGTGTGCCTGTACTAGCAGCATACTTGTTGTAAATGAATATAAACTTCAGCATATTCTGAATCTCTAACATTTTATAATAGACTTCTAACCAACATCCTCCTGTTATGTGCTATGAGCAATATAATCCTTCAGACAAAAAAACAAATAAACATTTTGCTGTAGCAAAATCACAAAACCGCTTTCGTTCAAAAATATAGAATTATGTACCAGCAGCTTTCATACAAAAATAATGCTTGTGGACTTATGCATATTCTGAATAATTAGCAACATAAAAAATTAGGGCTGTCAATCGATTAAAATTTTTAATCTAATTAATTACATACTCTGTAATTAATTAATCTAAATTAATCGCATACACAATTTTACAATGTTTACATGGTACAATTTCTGGTAAGCTACGTTTTTATTATTATTGCTTGACACAAATTTCACAATTTCAATTTAATTTAATTATTGTGATGTGATGCAATATTGACTCATTTGGATAAATATTAGGTACACAAGATAGGCATTCATTTTTCTCAAGAAAAAAAATCTCACCCAATGCTGTAAAAATACAGAGCGCCATATCAGCTGGTAGTATTTAAGGTTAAAAATAGCTCAAATTAAATATAATGCGTGTTTATTACAAATAACAACTTTGATATAAGTAAAAATATAATCCATACGTACTGGTAGGCCCTAGACTACATACATTTTGAAAAATACTCTCTATAGCTCTTTTTTTATAGCCAACTATAACATGCTATATGGTCATGAAATGGCTTTCCTGAGGTAACTTAGGGCTAAATGTTATGTGACATAATTGTTCTCCAGCTGTTTTATTGACCTCTTTTCGCGGTTGAAAAACACGGATTGATCGAGGAATATACATTTCGGTAAGTTTTAGGCTGCCCTACTGTATCTTTCAACATTGGTCATTCGTGTTTATTTACTATTAGCTAGAGATGATCGGTTCACGTGCCGCTATAGGGATCTGTCATGACACATATACAAGAACCAAAACGGTATTGCTTGATTTTCGTAAAAAAAATTAACAGAATCTGAGAGCTGAGATTTTTTTAATATCATAAGTAACGTGCTCTGTCTTGTCTGTTTCCGTGTCCTCTCTTTGGTGCGCGATTTTTCTGTGCGTGAGAAAATGGTTGTGTGACGTGAGAGCGCGTGAAAAGTTACAACACACACACACACACACAAGCGCGCTTTCTCTCAGACACACTCGCCGACTCACGCACACACTCCTGGATGCATTGATGTGGTACTTTAGAGTTTGACGAACTCCGTTTGTTAAAAGTAAATGTTCCAAACAATGATCCAAGCAGCGCGTTCTTGTCTCCCTCCTTTTTACACGAATGCTAGAACGGCTCCGCAAAGGTCAAAACGGAATGGATTAATCTGCGTTATTTTTTTTAACGCGTTATTTCTTCTCAGGTTAATTAATCGAAATTAACGCGTTATTTTG
The DNA here is from genome assembly GCF_051911475.1 of Siphateles boraxobius. Classification (NCBI taxonomy): domain Eukaryota; kingdom Metazoa; phylum Chordata; class Actinopteri; order Cypriniformes; family Leuciscidae; genus Siphateles; species Siphateles boraxobius. The sequence goes on from NW_027508733.1 coordinate 606,577, forward strand.
ACAGCCCTATAAAAAATTGCTCTTATACACAACTAAAAAAAAAGGGGTATGATTTTAAATCTTTGCTGTATACCACAATCAAAAACAGCTTATACAAAAAAAGTAAATGAACATCTGCAGGGAGCACAGTCAAAATGTAACACTTTGTGACTGGCATTGCACTGATACACACTGTGCCTGCGGAGGGCAGTACAGTAAACCTAATGTACGGTAACCGATCGGTTTACAGCATATTGATGTGAAAACTAAACAATACAGAAAGCAGCTCTCATAAAAAAATACGAAATAGGTCACAATGAAATTGGCAATTTTCCATACGTTATAGCTTTTAACGAAGAGGGAGCCGTTTGGATTTCACGCTCAGCCACAAGCGGGTAATCCATCAGCCGGAAACTGAAGCCTCGCGGGAGCCGCCATTGTAGCAGAGCATCACCTGCTGTTAGCATTACATCGACTCCCATTCATTTTGGCGTCACTTTGACAGCGAATAACTTTACATCTGAGGCGTCCAAAGACTTCATTTGTCCATTATTTATTTCTAAATAAACACGACAATGTATAAAAGGCTCCATTACTTTGTATCTTACATTATGGCCCCGTAAAAGCCGTTTTTGTTAAAAACAGGCTAACGATTGCGTCATAACCACGCGACTTTCTGTCGCACAATAGAGACCTTACCGTACAGACAGGAGGAGAAGCTCGCAGGCAATCTTTTACTGTCTATGAGGCAATCGGGGGACATAGAGGCATAAAGTCAAGGGAGAAGCCCATAGATAGAGAGTCCATAAAAACAACGGGACAAAATATTTCAACAACGTTTTTGAGGAATTAGGTGATTCAGATTTGTGTTGGCACAGCTACTAGAAGATGTACAGCTGTCAGACTGTCGTCAAGCTCAGTTTGAGCCTGCAGTCGCTCAGCCATCAGGCAGGAAGTGCAATAATCGGGCTTCAGTCTTTTCCGTTGAAATCAGTGGGGTCGCTGTGTCCATTTCTTTTACTGTCAATGCTCAGCCATCATGCGTCTCTGTTGTGCGCACGCCACAGACTGTCCGGCGCTGCACGTCCGCGCTTCAGAGTTCCGCCTTTTGCGTTCCATCAATATGACGGTATTAAAAAAAATAAAAAATTGATTTTTTGACATTTGTGAATCAATTCAGAATTGTCCACGTCCACATCGCGATGCATCTAAGAAATGATTTTTTCCCCCACCCCTACTGTATATATTTACATTTTACATTTAGTAATTTAGCAGACGCTTTTATCCAAAGCGACTTACAACTGAGGACTAAAGCAAGCGAGTCATCGTCAAGAAGGCAAGAACAACGCAAGAAGTGCTAAAAATACAAAGTTCAGGCATTGCTCAGAGTAGCAAAAACCAGACAAGGGAAGATTTAAAGGAGAAGAATATATATATATCAGGGTTTCAGCTGTCCGGTAATTACCGGACATTGGCCGGTAAAAAAATGAAATGTCCGACAAAATTAAATCCCTCCGGTCAAATTGTCAGATTAAAATTGCCTAATAATCCCGCCTAGACCCCAAAGCCGCCGCCAGGCGCCGCCATTTAAGCCATTTAGAATTTCAGCCGCCGCCAGCCAATAATTTCGTAAGCCAAATTGAGCCGCCATCTGATAAAGTTTGGCTGAGCTGGCTAGAATTATTTGCATCAAATAATAATTCTATCACATAGAGACATACACACACGAAATATATAAACAATACACGAGATCTATTTTCCCACTGGATTCATAACAGCACAGTCTTGTGCTCGTTGCTACGATACACAGACTCACAGTGAATTGACGACCAATTAAAATTGCTCGTTTTCTGTACAGAAGAAGCGATGCATTTTTTTCTCGCACTGAGGTGAAATGGCGGAAAGAAGCAAGCAAGGTAATTTTGATCTCACTTCTCACATACTTTCCTAATTCCTACTTACTTTTTTTTAAACTTAGGCCTACCCAGACTTTTGTTAAATCTTCAGGGCACGGTTGCACAAACACCTGAATCAAAGATTGATGTTATGAATCAAATATTCTGGAACGGAGAGATTTATAGCACTGAACGTGATATTACTGCAGTAACAAACCACCGTTTCCACATTGCTAATTCACGACACGTGCTTCAGTGTACATTGAAGTGAAATGTGCAAAACTTTGTCCAAAATAATACTGATAACAGTGTGTGTTTATATTAAGGCGAGACACGGCAGGTAAAAACATCGTTTTTTTTTTTTACTGGTCAATTTTGAGATTTTTGGATATTTGTCTTCAATAACATGCCTTCTTACAGACTTGAGGTGAAAAAAGTCTGAAATACACATTTAGGTCTTTATTTTACTACACTTTACATCTTTAGATTTCTCATAAATTCAACAAAAGTTTGCGTTCTTAATCAACATACTTCTCCGCGATCTCTGCCGTCACCCTCTCATCACATGCACCGTTAGGAAGCTCTGCATTGCTTGGAAATATTGAGATCTAGTAAATCAGTATAACATAGACATCTGTAGACATCAAGTGGCAGCTTCAGCCATTTGCAGCAATGAAAAGTTTGGCGGCTGCAGCAGCCATTTAGGTTTTGGCTGAGCCGGCTAGCTAGCCAATAACTTCATCAGCCAGACATTATTCTCAAAACAAATGGCTTCGGGCTCTAATCCCGCCCCCCTAACACAATCTGAATTTGAGAATAAGCCTAAAATGTAATAAGCAAAAATACACCGATCTTTGGCTATGTTATGAATATAAAGGAACAGGCTCTACCATTTGAAAGTTATGAAACAACATCGCATGCTGCATTTCAAATAAAGCGCACGCCTAAAACGGCTGCAATATAGACCTAAACAACGAACGATTGAGTGAGACGTTTCAAATATGGCCAGGCCCAGGCAGACTAGCCTTAAAAGCTTTTTTCAGAGGCCAGACGATGGTGAATCAGGAACATCCCATTATAGCCTATAGATCAGTGGTTCTAATCCGCGCACTCGTAGGCCTACAGTTTTTTTTCTCTCTCATCAAAACTGAATAGCCTATATGTTCTACAGTGCATGGTTACAGTCTATATCAGGCAGGGACACGTTTTATTTTGTGATTTCACCGGAATGAATAGAGAGTCTCCGCAACGGCGATAGATTGAAACGTGCGTCCGAGTGAAGATTGCGCAACTCACGCAGCGCGTCGTCCATGCAACTGATAGCAGCGGACACGAGAGCTCAGCTTGATTTCAAAAACAACAGATTTTAGCGCTAGATCTCTTGTTTAATAACTAAATGAATGATCTGCTAGATAACTGGAGATGTTTTATTTATTTGTATTAGGTACATCCGTGCCTCAATGTTTCAAAAAGTGAATGTGTGTGAAATCGGACGTTCATGTTTTTTCCGTCTATTTGAAAGTTAAGCTAATAATAACATGTTGCATTCTATATGGCCTGATTATGTCATTTTTTAAGTTACATAGACTGCCTCCAGTTTTCCTCAACTTGACTAATTAAGAGGCGATATTTGACCGGCATATCATAAAAATGTCCGTAAAACGAAACCTCTGCCGGTCACTTTGACCGACACCATTTTTTTCTAGCGGAAACTCTGATATACACTATATTGCCAAAAGTTTTGGGACGTATGCATTTACATGCACATGAATTTTAATGACATCCCATTCTTAATCCGTAGGGTTTAATATGGAGTTGGCAACTATAACAGTTTCAATTCTCCTGGGAAGGCTTTCCACAATGTTTAGGGTTAGGTTAGAATTTTTTAACATTCTTCTAGAAGTGCATTTGAGAGGTCAGGCACTCGCAGTCTCCGCTGTAATTCATCACCAAGCTGTTCTATAGGGTTGAGGTCAGGACTCTGTGCAGGCCAGTCCAGTTCCTCCACACCAAACTGCTCATCCATATCTTTATAGTCCTGTTTTGTGCACTGATGCGCAGTCATGCTGGAACAGGAACATCCACAAACTCTTCCCACAAAGTTGGGAGCATGAAATTGTCCAAAATGTGTTGGTATGCTGAAGCATTAAGAGTTCCTTTCATTGGAACTAAGAGAATAAGCCCTGAAAAACAACCCCACACCATAATCCCCCTCCACCAAACAACCCCACACCATAATCCCCCCTCCACCATACAACCCCACACCATAACCCCCCTCCACCAAACAACCCCACACCATAATCCCCCCTCCACCAAACGACCCCACACCATAACCCCCCTCCACCAAACGACCCCACACCATAATCCCCCCTCCACCAAACAACTCCACACCATAATCACCCTCCACCAAACAACTCCACACCATAATCCCCCCTCCACCAAACAACCCCACACCATAATCCCCCTCCACCAAACAACCCGACACCTTAATCCCCCTCCACCAAACAACCCCACACCATAATCCCCCCTCCACCAAACAACCCCACACCATAACCCTCCTCCAACAAACAACTGCGCACCATAATCCCCCTCAACCAAACAACTCCACACCATAATCCCCCCTCCACCAAACAACCCCACACCATAATCCCCCCTCCACCAAACAACCCCACACCATAATCCCCCTCCACCAAACAACCCGACACCTTAATCCCCCTCCACCAAACAACCCCACACCATAATCCCCCCTCCACCAAACAACCCCACACCATAACCCTCCTCCAACAAACAACTGCACACCATAATCCCCCTCAACCAAACAACTCCACACCATAATCCCCCCTCCACCAAACGACCCCACACCATAATCCCCCCTCCACCAAACAACTCCACACCATAATCCCCCTCCACCAAACAGCTCCACACCATAATCCCCCCTCCACCAAACAACCTTACACCATAATCCCCCCTCCACCAAACAACCCCGCACCATAATCCCCCCTTCATCATAATCCCCCCTCCACCAAACAACCCCACACCATAATCCCCCTCCACCAAACAACTCCACACCATAATCCCTCCTCCACCAAACAACCCCACACCATAATCCCCCCTCCACCAAACAACCCTGCACCATAATCCCCCCTTCATCATAATCCCCCTCCACCAAACAACTCCACACCATAATCCCCCTCCACCAAACAACTCCACACCATAATCCCCCCTCCACCAAACAACCCCACACCATAATCCCCCCTCCACCAAACAACCCCGCAACATAATCCCCCCTTCATCATAATCCCCCCTCCACCAAACAACTCCACACCATAATCCCCCTCCACCAAACAACTCCACACCATAATCCCCCTCTACCAAACAACTCCACACCATAATCCCCCCTCCACCAAACGACCCCACACCATAATCCCCCTCCACCAAACAACTCCACACTATAATCCCCCTCCACCAAACAACCCCGCACCATAATCCCCCCTCCACCAAACAACCCCGCACCATAATCCCCCTCCACCAAACAACCCCACACCATAATCCCCCTCCACCAAACAACCCCACACCATAATCCCCCGTCCACCAAACAACCCCACACCATAATCCCCCCTCCACCAAACAACCCCACACCATAATCCCCCCTCCACCAAACAACCCCACACCATAATCCCCCCTCCAACAAAGAACCCCACACCATAATCCCCCCTCCAACAAACTTTACACTTGGCACCTTTCTCCTGGCAAACGCCAAACCCAGATTTGTTCATCAGATTGCCAGACAGAGAAGTGTGATTCGTCACTCCAGAAAACACGTCTCCACTGCTCTAGAGTCCAGTGGCGGCGTGTTTTACCCCACTGCATCGCACGCTTTGCATTGCACTTGGGCACAGCTGCTCGACCATGGAAACCCATTCCATGAAGCTCTCTATGCACTGTTCTTGAGCTAATCTGAAGGTCACATGAAGTTTGGCGGGTCTGTAGCTATTGACTCTGCAGAAAGTTGCTGAATTCTGCACACTGTGCGCCTCAGCATGTGCTGACTCCGCTCAGTGATTTTACTTGGTCTACCACTTCGTGGCTGAGTTGCTGTTGTTCCCAATTGCTTCCACTTTGTTATAATACCACTATCAGTTGACCATGGAATACTTAGTAATGAGGAAATTTCACAATGGACTTATTGCACAGGTGGCAACCGATCACGGTACCACACCTGAGTTCACTGACCTCCTGAGAGCGAACTATTGCCTAGTGCTTGATTTATACAACTGTGGCCATGGAAGTGATTGGAACACCTGGATTCAATGATGATTTCGAGGGATGACCCAATACTTTTGGCAATATAGTTTATATACGTAGATATTTGTTTAAGCAGCTGTATAATCATAAAGAAGAGTCAGACAAGCGAGTGCAGCTCTGCAACTGTATTGTCAACATAACATGTCGAGGACAACCACTCCAAAACAATCGACTGCCGATGGCATGATACATTACATACCGTAACATCCCCCTTTACAAATATGAACTAAAGAATCCCCTTATAAAATAAGAAATAACTAAGAACAAAATTCTATATAAACTTTAGGCAACATAACATTTAAAGCAACTGCAATAAATTTCAAATTAGGCACTATTGCCATGACTATAGAGTCCTTGTTACATTAACTGTTCTTTTCCCTTCCAAATCTGCCACAGCAGCATTCCTAACTTATTACAAATCAAGCCTCTTGGGTGGCTTGGACAATCGGCCAGCCCTAGTGTAAGTGCATCCATCTGATGATGAGGGTTTGACAGGGCCAAGTGAAGCCTGTGGCATGGGCTTCGCAGGAGGTGAGTCAGCAGATGAAAGGGCCTCTGCAACACTCCCGTCCAGCATAGGAGGCAATTCGGGTACAGTACTGTCCAAGGCTTGTGTGGTGGTTGACTCTGCCGTTCTTAGGTGCACTCTGTTTCGTCTATATAGGGATCCACCCACATTCACAAGATAAGAGCGTGGTGCCACTTTCTGAAGGCAAGTGCCGACCCTCCATAGCGCAGGGTTTTTCCCCTGGAAGGGGCTTCATGCGGATCCTCTCTCCTATGTTCAGCTCTGGTAGATCACGAGCTGACCTATCATAATAGGATTTTGCCAACTGCTTTCGGTGGTGAAGCTGCTCCACAACCCCAGTTACAACACATGGCTCCAGAGGCTTGTTTGTTACTGGAAGAGACGTTTTCAGTCTCCGCGACATTAACCTTTGTGCAGGGCTACTTTCCATGTCTTCAGCAGGGGTGTTTCTCCACTGAAGGATTGCTTTCCAAGGGTCAGTTTTGTCATGCATAGCTTTAGGCAGAAGGTTCTTAGCAATCTTGACGCCTGACTCAGCCTTTCCATTTGATTTAGGATATCTTGGTGAAGAAGTGATATGCTCAAATTCCCAGCTGGAGGCAAAACGCTTAAACAGAGCACCAAACTGAGGGCCATTATCTGTGATCACTCTATCTGGCTGACCATGTCGAGCAAACTGAGCCTTCCAGCGCTTAATGACAGTCTCAGCAGATAGATCAGTAAGCAGTTCAATCTCCCAAAAATCTGAGTAATGATCCACAATTAGAAGATAGTTTTTTTTGCCGGTGACTAAACAAATCCATGCTGACGATCTGCCATGGTCTGCCTGGGATGGCATGAGATAGCATGGTTTCCTTCTGTTGGTTGTGCGCAAATTCCTTGCAAGTCGAGCAATTACTCACAAAGTCTTTGATTTCTGCTTGCATACTAGGCCAATACAGTGTCTCACGGGCTTGGCGATAACATGCGTCACCTCCTATATGGCTTGAGTGTATGCGCTTGAGCATCTCTGGATGTAGTGACTTGGGGATAATAACTTTCTGTCCACAGTACAAAATACCATCTTGCCCACTAATTTCATCTCGATAAGGCCAGAATTCTCGGATGATTTGTGTTGTTTTTTCTTTCTCATCAGGCCAGCCTGCAAGGACAGTGGCCTTAAGGGCCTGTAGTGCATCATCCCTTTCAGTATGCTCCTTGATTGTCTTCAGCCGCTGGTCCGTCACATTCAAGTATTCTGCTTGGTTAATGAGTTGTACATCCTCTTGCTCTTTCTGCAGATGGCATATGGCGTGCCGTTGGTAAACTGCTCCCTTGCCTGTACAGTCAGCAGCTGCCCTGCTCAACATGTCACTGATGAACATTTTAGACCCCGGCTTGTAGACAACCTTGAGACTGTAGTTTTGAAGTATCATGAGTATGCTCTGAAGTCGCTTGGGTGCACTGAGAAGTGGTTTGCAGAATATAGTGATCAAGGGTTTGTGGTCAGTCTCTGCTGTGACCAACTCTCGGCCGTACAGGTAATGGTGAAATCTCTGGCAAGCAAAGACGATACTGAGACACTCTTTCTCGATTTGAGCGTAATTTTTTTCTGTGGGAGTGAGGGCTCTTGAAGCGAAGGCGACAGGGCGTCCTTCTTGCATAAGACAGCACCCAAGACCACTTTGGCTGGAGTCACTTTGTACTGTGATAGGCTTAGTAACATCATAATAGTGCAGCACAGGCATCGATGTGGCCATGGATTTGAGCTTGCGAACTGCATCGTCATGTTTGGGTAGCCAGTGCCACGGTGTGTTTTTGTCGAGCAAACGCCGAATTGGCTCGCAAACGGTCGACAAGTGGGGCATAAACTTGGCTAAATAATTAGCAAAGCCGATGAGACGCTGTACACCTTTGACATCTGTGGGGTTGGGCATGTCCATGATAGCCCTCACCTTCTCTTGGTCGGGCTTCAAGCCTGTGAATGAAAGGATATGACCATGGAACTTCACTTCGGGGACCTTGAATTGCAATTTTGTTAAACAAAGTCGTAGCTTGACCTCTCTGCAACGCTCCAACAGGGCCCGAAGCTTGAGATCATGATCCCTTTCAGCTTGCTGGTCTGTGTCACCGCAGCCAACGACAAGAATATCATCAGCAATGGGCTCGACCCCCTTTAAACCTGTTAACAGTTCATGCTGTTTCCGCTGGTACACCTCAGGTGCCACTGAAACACCAAATGAGAGCTTTAGCCAACGTTTCCTGCCCCATGGGGTCCAGAATGGGGTCATGAAGCTGCTCTTTTGGTCCAGCTTGCACTGTAAGAATGCATGTTTGGCATCAACCTAGGTGAAGATCCTTGCTTTAGGCAGTTTGTATAGCACATCTTCTAGAGTCGGCATTATATAATGAGAGCGTTTCAGAGCTTTGTTCAGGAACTTTGGGTCCAAACAAATCCTCAGCTTGTCTGGTTTTTTTACAATCACCATGTTGCTAATGCAATCTGTTGGCTCTGTAACATCTGCAATATGACCCTCTGCCTGATACGCATCCAGTTGGGCTTTGACGGCGGCTTTCATGGCGATTGGAACATTCCGGGGGACACACTGCACCGGTGTAACACTGGTATCCAGCTCAAAGTGGACCTCACCGGGCAGAGATTGTCACGGTTCATAAATTCATTGATTCCTTCTTGTCTCGTGTTTCTGTTGTTATCTGTGTGTGTGTGTGTGAGTGGGCGTTACCACTCCGTTCTGCTGATCAGCGATCCAGCTGATCAGCACTCAGCTGATCGTTATCCACTCACCAGCTGCAGCTCATTCCATTCCCTATTTATACTCACTGTTTTGTACTCTCATTGTCAGATCGTTGTTTGGAAGTCCTTCGTGTGTGGTTGTCCTTTCCTGTCGGCGTGTCAGCTCGTGTCTTGTTCGTGTTTTCCCTGGGATTATCACTGCCGTGGATTACCTCACCTCACCTGGACTCTCACTTCACTTCACTTCAAGACTCATCACGTGGACCCTGACCATCTTGTCCCTGCGCTACCAGTCTTGTTGTTTGTCATCTGACCGTGAAACTGTACATTAAATATTCCTTCACTTGCATTATTGCTTCTGTGGTTTTTGCCATCACAGAGATTCCACAGGCAAGTTGAACACATCACTGTATGTGTCAATTAACTGTTCCTTAGTCAGAGGGTCACACCGTTCAGGTTCCATTTTGAGCACGTCATCTGGGATTGTGAACTGCATCAGGCCTAGCTGTTCACAAGTAGATCCTGAGAGAAGCGGACTTTGATTTGTTTGTACTATCTCAAATGACAATTGGTATCTCTCTCCTTTGACCAAACATTCTGTGTCAAAAACACCCACAGAGTCCAGCGACTCGCCCGCGTACAGCCGTAATTTGACGTTACTAGGGCGGAGTGGTGTGTGCGGTGCCACCTTTACTTTATCCTTGTAGCTCATCACATTGCATGTTGCCCCTGAATCTAACTGACAACGCAGTGACTTGCCATGTAATCGCAGAGAAACAAACCATTTCTTCCCTTTCATGTGCACCGTACTAATGGACTCAACTGTGTAAATATCATCATCACTGTCCCCAACCGCTCCTCCATAGAATATTCAATGCAGTGGAGCTTCCCCTCTGTAGTTCTGCTTTTGCTTTTGAGACACACTTTAGCAAAGTGATTGTCAGTTCCACAGAGCCTGCATATTTTGCCATATGCTGGACAATGATCCCTGCCTCTTGAATGCACATTACCACAGTATCGGCATGTCTTGCTTGTGTCTAAGAGTCAGAATCAGAATCAGAATCAGAATCAGAAAGAGCTTTATTGCCAAGTGTGCTTGCACACACAAGGAATTTGTTTTGGTACTGAGGCTTCCAGTGGACTATACAAATACAAATACAACATGAAACATGAAACATAATACTACAAATTATAAGAATAAAAAAAATAAAAATATAAATATAAATATATGGTAATAAAACTATCACAGTTTGGTTTAGTCAGAATAGACATTTTCAGATTTACAGATTATGAACCTATTTACAGTGTTTTGAATATTATAAATAAATAAATCTACATATAAGTATCACCTGAGTTGTAGGATATTGCACTAAACAGTGGGAGTATTGCACTTACAGGCATATGCCTTGGGAGGAGTGTTAACTGTTCAGGAGGGAAATGGCCTGTGGGAAGAAACTGTTCCTGTGCCGAGATGTTCTTGTGGCCAGTGATCTGAGTCTCCGTCTTGACGGTAACAGTTCAAACAGGTGGTGTCCAGGGTGAGTGGAGTCTGTGATGATTTTACCTGCTCTCTTCCTCACTCTGGAAGAGTACAGGTCCTGGAGGTTTGGCAGGGGGGCACCAATGATCCTCTCCGCAGTCCGGACTGTCCGTTGTAGTCTCCTGATGTCTGATTTGGTAGCTGAACCAAACCAGACAGTGATGGAAGCGCACAAGACAGACTCAATGACGGCTGAGTAGAACTGAATCAGCAGATCCTGTGGCAGGTTGAACTTCCTCAGCTGGCGAAGGAAGTACAGTCTCTGCTGGGCCTTTTTCACAGTGGAGTCAATGTGATTGTCCCACTTCAGGTCCTGAGAGATGATAGTGCCCAGGAACCTGAATGACTCCACTGCTTCCACAGTGCTGTTCATGATGGTGAGTGGGGGGAGTGCTGGGCTGTTCCTCCTGAAGTCCACGATCATCTCCACTGTTTTGAGCGTGTTCAGCTCAAGGTTGTTATAACTGCACCAGGCAGCCAGCTGTTCAACCTCCAGTCTGTAAGCAGACTCGTCACCGTTTTGGATGAGACCGATGACAGTGGTGTCGTCTGCAAATTTCAGGAGCTTGACAGTGGGGTCTTTAGAAGTGCAGTCATTAGTGTACAGGGAGAAGAGCAGTGGGGAGAGAACGCACCCTTGGGGGGCTCCGGTGCTGATTGTGAGTGTCTTGGATGTGTGTTTCCCCAGTCTCACTCGCTGCTGCCGGTCCGTCAGGGAGCTGGTGATCCACTGACAGATCGAGGATGGTATGGAGAGCTGGGTCAGTTTGGCTGTGAGAAGACCAGGCATGATGGTATTGAAGGCCGAACTGAAGTCCACAAAGAGGATCCTTGCATAAGTCCCTGGTCTGTCGAGATGTTGCAGGATATAATGCAGTCCCATGTTGACTGCATCATCCACAGACCTATTTGCTCTGTAAGCAAACTGAAAGGGATCCAGCAAGGGTCCAGTGAGGTCCTTCAGGTGGGCCAGCACCAGTCTTTCAAACGACTTCATGACCACAGACGTGAGAGCGACAGGTCTGTAGTCATTAAGTCCAGTGATTTTGGGTTTTTTGGGGACAGGAATGATAGTGGAGCGTTTGAAGCAGCAGGGAACTTCACACTGCTCCAATGATCTGTTGAAGATCTGCGTGAAGACCGGGGCCAGTTGGTCAGCGCAGGCTTTTAAACAAGCAGATGAGATGCCGTCTGGGCCTGAGGCTTTCCTAGTCTTCTGTTTTTTGAAGACTCGGCTCACGTCCTCCACACAGACCTTAAGCTCAGGTTGGATGGCAGGAGGGGGGAGTGATAATTGGAGTGCAGGAGGTGATGGTGAAAGTGTGAAGTGCAGATCAGACCGGGTGTGTGGTGTTAATGAGGGCTTTTCAAACCGGCAGTAAAATGAATTTAAATCGTCAGCCAGGTGTTGATTGTCCACAGATCGAGGGGATGGTGACTTGTAGTTGGTGATGTTCCTCAGGCCATTCCAGACTGATGATGGGTCGTTGGATGAAAACTGTTTTTTCAGTTTATCAGAGTAGTTACTTTTAGCAACTCTGATCTCCTTTGTCAATCTGTTTCTGGCCTGGTTATACAAGATTTTATCCCCACTTCTGTAAGCATCCTCTTTGGCATGACGAAGGTGTTTGAGTTTCCCAGTAAACCATGGTTTATCATTAGTGAATGATAAGAATGTCCTGGTAGGAATGCATGTATCCTCACAGAAACTTATATATGATGTTACAGTATCTGTGAGCTCATCCAGATCATTGGTAGCAGCTTCAAAAACAGTCCAATCAGTGCAATCAAAGCAGGCCTGTAGATTCTGCTCTGCTTCATTAGTCCATCTTTTTACAGTCCGTATTCCAGGTTTAGCTGATTTCAGTTTCTGCCTGTAGGTCGGTATGAGATGAACCAAACAGTGATCAGAGAGCCCCAAAGCTGCCCGTGGGACGGAGTGATACGCATTTCTTATTGTGGTGTAACAGTGGTCCAGTATATTACTGTCTCTGGTGGGACATGTAACGTGCTGTCTGTATTTTGGTAGTTCACGGGAAAGATTTGCTTTGTTAAAATCCCCAAGAATGATTAAAAGAGAGTCTGGGTACCTTTGTTCCGTTTCAGATATTTGTTCAGCCAGCGTTGTAGCGCCGCGCTCACGCACGCGTCTGGAGGGATGTAAACATTCACGAGAATGAAAGAGGAAAATTCCCGAGGCGAGAAGAAGGGTTTACAGTTTATGAAATGGTCTTGGTGAATTACTCTGCTTCCGCTGGTTAGGCTTGAAAGGTTTCCTAGCAACAGCGTGAACCGTTTCGGCTGGAGGCATGCACGTGGTATCCATCGCTCTCATATGCATAGCGGTCTGTTCCGCTGTGCGACACATCTCAATTGCTGTGAGCAGTGTTAAGTTTTTTTCACTTAACAACCTGCGTCTGGTCCCTTCATTTGTAATACCCAGTACGATTTTTTCACGAATCATTTCATCCTTCAATCCACCATAATCACAAGTTGCAGCCTTTCCTCTCAATCTGTTCACAAAATTGTCTATGGATTCCCCTTCTTCCTGTTTAAAACAGCCGAACACATGCCTCTCATAAATGACATTTCTGGCAGGCTTGAAGTATCCATCCAATGCATCTAGGATGGTTTTAATGTCTCTCTGTTGCGCGTCTGTGAGATTCAAATTGTGCGGTAAACATGTCTGCATTCGGATCCCATCACACTTCTCAACGTGGCAGCTTGGACCTCCCTGGTCTTTTCAGCCAGGACTGTAACCAGCGCATAATCCTCAAACTCTGCTCTGAATAAGTCCCAGTTAGCGCTCCAGTCTCCGTTCATGTTCATCGGTGACGGCGGAGGTATGTTAGCCGCGATGTAGGCTGGTACGCCGCGAGGCGCGGCCGCAGCATTATCAGCGTCCATAATCGAAGAAATTGTCGAAATCAGCAGTTGCTGCGTGAACTCACGAACGAACGCGCTAGGTATCTTCTGACACCATGTTTAAGCAGCTGTATAATCATAAAGAAGAGTCAGACAAGCGAGTGGAGCTCTGCAACTGTATTGTCAACCTAACATGTCGAGGACAATATTCACTCGTTTTATTTTTTATTATCTGTTTCTTGTTGTTGTCATTCTGTCTGTGCACTGAAAGTTTCTGTCACCAGTACAAATTCATTGTGTGTGTGTAAACATTTTTTGTGTGTTTAAGGCCAGGTTTATGTTTATTGGTTTGAATATACAGTTTGTACAGTATAAAAAGTAATTGTCAATGGAAAGACATGAAAGCCTGATATGTGTGTGCTCTTTTTCAGTAAGAGATCTGAGGATTGTCCTGATTGGAAAGAATGCATCAGAAAACAAGCAAGTGGGAAATGTAATCCAGGACAGTTCAGCATGTGACAGGGAAGCTTCTTCATGTGATTCACAGCAGCACAGTGAGAGAAACATCCTAGTCATCAACACTGCTCACCTGTTCCAGACACATCTCACACACCATCAGATCACACACTTAGGGAGAGAGTGTGTGTCTCTGTCTGCTCCAGGACCTAATGTGATCTTACTAGTCCTGCAGTATAATGACTTCAGTGATGAGGACATGAAAAGAGTAAAATATGTGCTGAACCTCTTCAGTGTGAAGGCCACTAAACACACTATAGTGCTGACTACTGATGAAGAGACACGCACATCCAAATTGACTTCTCTCGTATTAAATAATACTATTAAAAATTTAATAAAGGAGTGTGGAGGAAGACATCTTCAGTTTGATGCAAAAAACCCAGGATGGCGCTCTGAGATGCTGAGAAGGATAGAGAAGATACTTAATGAAGAAAATGAAGAATTTCTCATCTGTAACATGTATAAGGATGAAGGTCATGGAACATCAGTGGATGATCCAGTGAATTCTGATCACAAAAGGAGTGGACAATTCAATCAGAGCACAAAAACAGGAAGTGGTGGAGGAGGTTTGTCAAATACTTTTTTTCAGGATAATAGTAAGAGGTATCTTATTAGATCACAAACTATCTATCTAAACTAAAATCTGTTTGGTTTTGGTTGGAAAAACTAAAATAAAAATAAAAAATAGATATTTTTGTAAGGTGTATTGAAACATTGACAGAAAGACAAGATATGCAGCTGAATACAGTGTTCCGACACAGTTTGAGTAATAATGTCATTTTTCACTTAAGATATATTACAATATAATATTTTTGGTTGTTGAAGAAAGTCTACATTTGGTAGCAAAGCTAAACTGAGTCTAATGTCTCTTAATTTATGTTTCAGTGACTTCTTCTGGCAAAACAAACCTGAACATTGTGCTATGTGGATATAATACAACACTCAAGAACTCAGTGTCTAAATTATTTCGAGGGATAACGAGAAAACCTCAGAAAGAGATGAGTAAAGTGTGTGAGAAGAGAGAGGGGCAGATTCATGGACGGCAGATTACGGTAATAGAGCTTCCAGCTTTTACTCGTCTCTCAGAGGAGGAAGTGATGCGGGAGACTCTCCGCTGTGTGTCTCTCTGTGATCCTGGAGTTCATCTTTTCATCTTTGTTACTCCTGTCAGTTCACTGACTAAAGAAGACAGAGCAGAAATGGAGAAAATTAAAAGAATATTTAACTCTAATGAGCACTTCATGGTTCTTTTCACTACTGAACTCACTGTTGACAAAAGTGTGTCAGAATTTGTATCATACACAGAATCTCAGAGCGTTGTGAGTCTCTATGGGAGTTGGTTCAGTTTGATGGGGTTAAAGGATGATAGAAACTCTGGACAGATCTCAAAGATTCTAGTTGGTATAGACTGCCTGAAGACTGAACCCTATTCACTTCAGATGTATATGAGAGCTCAAGAGAAAAGAATCGGACATGAAGTAGAGGAGAAACTGAGTGCAAAAGGTAATGAAATCAAAGAGTTACAGGTTAATTCTTTTTATTTTTTCTGAATAAAGCATCTTAGTGAGAATACAGTAATAAGCTTACAGTTAACTACATCGAAAAACTGAGTAAACTGTACATTAAGAAATTGTATACATTTAATACATAAGCTACCTATTTCAAGGAGAAAAAATTGAATAAAATTGTTGAATTGTTTGCAATTAATGACTGAAAAAAGCTGTACTACCAGACAACAAAGAGCTGGATCACAACAAGACATCTCTCTCAAGTCAAGTCAAGTCATTCTCATTTATATAGCGCTTTTTATGACACAGATTGTTTCAAAGCAGCTTTACAGAGATAAACATATAATTTAAGGTAACAGAGATTGGTTTGGTTTTATAGTGGCTCTTGAAAAATGTTTTTTCCAGCTAAAGTTAGTTTTGATTGATTCACTTCCGTCTAAATGATCATTTGTTATTAAATTAGGGGCCGCTAAGACGACACCGTTCTCTCTAAACAGACTTTAAACGTGAACCTGTGATAGACGCTGATGGCGTTCACATGTGCATTAAGAATTGAGTCTATAGTTATGTGCGTTTGAATATATGTGCGCAGGTTTGTAATTCCTTACAAACCATGCCTAAACAAACTAGTTGTCTATAAATTTTGATGCAGAATTTTTATTTTATCTTATCACTTTGGGTAGGTACGCGAACCGAAAAATTCCACAACGCTTTATCTGTAGAGTGGTATAGGGATCCTCCATAGGGAGAGGCTAGTTGGCACTTCAGCACTGCATTGTCATCAGGTCCAGGCGAATGTCCTTCGTCAGATCTGGAAACGGCCTGGATCCGGCAGGCTGCGGGAAAACCTCGGGATAAACAAAGACACTAAAATTAGCGTAGATGCCATTCTTCTTATGATGTAACGAGTACATCAGGATTTGAGGGAAGTGTTCCCAGTTCCGGCTGACCTACGTAATCTAAGCACCCTAATATTGAATTATTGAAGGCTATAGAGTGTTATGTGAATGCTAGGTCAAAGAGATGTGTTTTTAGTCTAGCTTTGAACTGACAGACTGTGTCTGCTTCCCGGACAATGTTAGGAAGATTGTTCCAAAGTTTTGGTGCTAAATAGGAAAAGGATCTACCGCCAACAATCGATTTAGATATTCTAGGTAACTAACTGGCCGGAGTTTTGAGATCGCAATAGACGTGAAGGACTATAATGCGTTAAGAGCTCGCTCAAGTACTGGGGAGCTAAACCATTTAGTGCTTTGTAAGTAATCAGCAATATTTTAAAATTCATACGATGTTTAATAGGGAGCCAATGCAGTGGTGACAGAACCGGGCTAATATGGTCGTACTTCCTAGTTCTGGTAAGAACTCTAGCGGCTGCGTTTTGAACTAGCTGTAGTTTGTTTATTAAGCGTGCAGGGCAACCACCCAGTAGAGCATTACAATAATCTAGCCTTGATGTCATGAACGCATGAACAAGTTGTTCCGCATTTGTCAATGAGAGCATATGACGTAATTTAGATATATTTTTAAGATGGAGAAATGCGGTTTTACAGACACTAGACACTTGACTTTCAAATGAAAGATTGGTATCAAAGAGCACACCCAGGTTCCTAACTGACGACGAAGACTTAACAGAGCAGCCATCAAGTGTTAGACAGTATTCTAGGTTATTACGTGTGGAAGTTTTTTGTCCAATAATTAGAATCTCTGTTTTTTCAGAATTTAGTAGTAGGAAATTACTAGTCATCCAATTTTTGATATCAACTATGCATTCCGATAATTTTATGAATTGGTGAGTTTCGTTAGGTTTGGAAGAAATATAGAGCTGAGTATCATCAGCATAACAGTGAAAGCTAATCCCATGTTTCCTAATGATATCTCCTAAAGGTAGCATGTACAGAGTGAACAGCAGCGGTCCTAGTACTGAGCCTTGTGGTACGCCATACTGAACTTGTGATCGATAAGACATCTCTTCATTTACTGCTACAAACTGATAGCGGTCAGATAAATATGATTTAAACCATGCTAATGCAATTCCACTAATGCCAACATAGTTTTCTAGTCTATTTAAGAGAATGTTGTGGTCAATGGTGTAAAATGCAACACTAAGATCAAGTAACACTAATAGAGAGATACAACCACGATCGGATGATAAGAGCAAATCATTTGTGACTCTAATGAGAGCAGTCTCAGTACTATGGTACGGTCTAAATCCTGACTGGAAATCCTCGCAGATACCATTTCTTTTAAGAAAGGAACACAGTTGTGAGGATACTGCCTTTTCTAGTATCTTTGACAGAAAAGGTAGATTTGAGATCGGCCTGTAACTGACTAATTCTGTAGGATCAAGTTGCGTTTTTTTAACAAGCGGTTTAATCAATAAAGGTTTTTGGTACGTATCCTAGAGACAAAGATGAATTAATGATGTTAAGAAGAGGATCTATGACTTCTGGAAGTATCTCTTTCAGTAGTTTAGTCGGTATAGGGTCTAACATACATGTTGTCGATTTAGATGAATTAACGAGTTTGCAAAATTCTTCCTCTTCTATGGCAACAAATGAATCAAATTTTACTTCAGGGAGACTATAATGCACTCCCTGATGGGATGCTGTAGTAGACGGTTGCATAGTTATAATTTTGTCCCTAATATTATCAATCTTATAAGTGAAGAAGTTCATAAAGTCATTACTGCTGTGTTTCTTGGAAACTTCTGGGCTTGAAGCTTTCTTTTTCGTTAGTGTAGCCACTTTTTCAAATAAATACCTTGGATTATGTTTATTTTCTTTTAATAGGGTTGAAAAATAAGCAGATCTAGCAGCTTTTAAAGCCTCTCTGTAAGCAATCGAGCTCTCCTTCCATGAAATCCGAAATACCTCTAGTTTTGTTTTCTTCCAGTTGCGCTCCATTTTTCTGGCTGCTCTCTTAAGGGCCCGGGTGTGCTCGTTGTACCACGGCGTTGGACTATTTTCTTTAATCTTCTTTAAGCGCAACGGAGCAACTGTATCTAAAGTGCTGGAAAGGAGAGAGTTAAAAGTTTCTGTTGCAATATCGAGTTCTTCTGAGCTATCTGGGATGCTGAGACGATGAAACTGATTAGGAAGATTATTGATAAAGCAATCTTTAGTGGCAGAAGTGATAGGTCTAACATACTTGTAACACGGAGTTGGCTTTGCAGCCTTGGCTAAATGTAATTTACATGAGACTAGATAATGATCTGAGATGTCGTCGCTCTGCTGCAGAATTTCAATAGCATCAACATCTATTCCATGTGATAATATTAGATCTAGAGTATGATTACGACAATGAGTAGGTCCTGACACGTGTTATCTAACTCCAATAGAGTTAAGAATGTCTTTAAATGCCAATCCCATTGCATCTTTTCCATTATCTACATGTATATTAAAATCACCAACAATTAGGACTTTATCTGCAGTTAATACTAATTCTGATAGAAAGTCACCAAATTCTTTAATAAAATCTTTATGGTGCCCTGGTGGCCTGTATACAGTTGCCAGCAGAATTCTCAAACTTGATTTATCGTTTACATTATATATTTTTACATTAAGCACCAACACTTCAAAAGAAATATATTTTAAACTGGATTTTTTAGTGGTTTTGAAAATATTACTATAAATTACAGCAACACCTCCCCCTTTGCCATTCAGGCGAGGTTCATTTTTATAACAGTGATCATGAGGGGTGGACTCATTTAAAGTAATGTAATCGTCTGGTTTTAGCCAGGTTTCTGTCATACACAGCACATCTAGGTTATAATCTGAAATCATATCATTAACTATGAGTGCTTTTGAAGTAAGGGAATCGAATATTCAGCAACCCAAGCTTTATCGTTTGCTCATCTGTATTATATCTATTTTTTATTTGTTGAATATCAATTACATTTTTAACCTTATATCGGTTTGGACGTTTTTTGGATTTCCAAATTCGGGGAACAGACACAGTCTCTATATGATGATATCTAGGTGAAGAGCCTCTATGTGATGGGATTTATCTGACCTTGGTGACGCGAAGCCGCTAGCAGACGGTCGGTTTAGCCAGTTTGTCTGCTTCCTGACCCGAGCCCCAGATTGTCATGTTTTGTCTCTAAGACTATGAGCCAAATTACTAGAGAGAAGAGCAGCACCATCCCAGGAGGGATGAATACCATCTCTTTTCAACAGGTCAGGTTTGCCCCAAAAACTTTTCCAATTGTCTATGAATTCTATATTATTTTGCGGACACCATTAGACAGCCAGCCATTGAGTGATGACAATCTGCTAACTATCTCATCACTCCTTCGAACAGGAAGGGGGCCAGAGCAAATTACAGTGCCTGACATCGTACTTGCGAGTTCAAACACCTCTTTAATATAAATTTTGGTGATCTCCGACTGGCGGAGTCGAACATCATTAGTGCCGACGTGAATAACAATCTTAGAGAATTTACGATAAGCATTAGCCAGCACTTTTAAATTTGCTTTGATGTCAGGCGCTCTGGCTCCCGGCAAACATGTGGCTATGGTGGCTGGTGTCTCTATTTTCACGTTCCGTGTAATAGAATCGCCAATTACCAGGGCACAATCAACAGAATTCTCAGTGGGTGTTTCACTGAGTGGGGCAAATCGATTTGTTATGGTAATCGGAACGGAAGAGTGGTTTTTTGATCCGTGACTAGAGCGATCCCTCACTGTCACCCATCTGCCTGGCTGCACAGGCAATAATTCAGCCGGAACCGAATCATGTAAAGGGTTCACTATGCTAGGCGCATCCAAAATAGTATCTAAAGCTCTAGCACACCTACTATCCTCAATTAAAGTTTGGATGCGTGTTTCTAATTCTGAAATCTTCTCCGTCAGCCTGACTGTTTCCTTGCATTCATCACATATAAACCCTGTATTGCCGACGGGGAAGGCTATGCTAAACATGTAACATGAAGTGCAGGTGACAATAACAGGACAAGACATTACTCACCGTGTTTGTTGACTGATTCTTACTCACCTGGGCTTTTTATGAACTCAGAGGCGCGGGCGCGCGAGAGAAAAATAAATAAATAACTGAGCGCACGGGTGGCGCGTTAACAGGCTAGCGAGTTACTAGCGTGTTGTTCTAACAATAACGGAAGCTAGCGATGTCAGGTTAATCTGAGATGTTGTCTAAGCTGTATTTAGTAGTATAAACAACTAGAAATGGTAGTAAATGATGGTTCAAAACAGAAAGAAATACAAAGCTAATACGAGGCTTAGACGGAGCTTACAGCCTTGAAGCAAACAAAACACAGCAGGCAGCTAGGCAGACAGGAGCAATCGATCAGGATCAGGATCTATTGCATGTTTACTTAAAAACATTGTTACTTAAAGGATTAGTTCACCTCAAAATAAAAATTTCCTAATAATTTACTCACCCCAATGCCATCCAATATATCCATGTCTTTCTTTTGTCAGTGGAAGAGAAATGAAGTTTTTTGAGGAAAACATTTCTGCATTTTTCTCCGAATAATGGACTTCAATGGCTACCAGCGTTTTGAAGTCCAAATCAATGCAGTTTCAAAGGTCTTTGAAGTGCTTCAGCGGACTGTGCATGATCGCAGCTGAGGAGGAGGGGCTTATCTCGTGAAACGATGGGTCATTTTCAAAACAACAACAAAATATATATACTTTTTAACTACAATTGTTCGAAAGTACCGCCTCACTGTTTACAAAGCGACCAATACAATTTGGACTATCCTCCTTTGCACGGTCGCTTTGTAAACAGTGGGGCGGTAATTCCGCCGGCGCAGCCTGACCTTTCAGCGTGATGACATAGTTCCCGGCGCGTTGCAGCTCAGCTCAATCCGAACAATTGTAGTTAAAAGTGTGTGTATATATATATATATATATATATATAAATTTTTTTTTTAAATGACCTATTTTTTCGCTAGGTAAGACCCTCTGCTGCGACCGTGCACAGTCCATTGAAGCACTTCAAAGACCTTTGAAACTGCATTGATTTGGACTTCAAAACGTTGGTTGCCATTGAAGTCCATTAAAGAAAAATCCAGAAATGGTCTCTCAAAAAACTTTATTTTCTTTTCCACTGAGGAAAGAAAGTCATGGATATCTTGGATGGCATTGGAGTGAGTAAATTATTAGGAAATTTTCATTTAGAGGTGAACTAATCCTTTAATAACAAAAAACTATGAAAAAACAATGTAGAAGGACACAAGAAGATGTCTTGTGTGAATGGCACACCTATAAACACTTCCTCCAAATTACAGTACAATAAATTACAATACAGTCTTAATTACAATTATTCCTATGTGATGTGAATGCAGCATTAATCTAACTTTCACATTGAATCTTATCGTTAAACTAATTTATTCCTCTTGCAGAGAGTGTGAAGCTGAACTTGGTTCTGTGTGGGAATGAAAAATCCCGTATATCAAACCTTATCCTGAACCAGAGCGAGAAAGGATCACTGCTCAGCTCAGAGTGTATGAGGAGGCAAGTTGAGTTTCATGGACGTCTGATCAAGCTACTGGAGCTTCCATCTCTCGCTCGGCTCTCAGAGGAGGAAGTGATGCGTCAGACTCTCCGCTGTGTGTCTCTCTGTGATCCTGGAGTTCATGTTTTCATCCTCACTATTCCTGATGCTCCACTCAATAATGAAGACAGAGCAGAAATGGAGAATATCCAGAAGATGTTCAGCTCAAGAATCAACAAACACATCATGATCCTCATATACCAGAATTCAGAGCATCAGACAGCAGAACTGAATGAAGAAACACAGTCTGTCATTGAGAGTTTTGGAGGAAGACATCATTTAATTGGCCCTGACACACAAGTGTCTATGTTGGTGAAGAAATTGGAGCAGATGGTGGAAGAAAACAGACAAGAGTTTTTCTCCACAGAGACATTTCTGGAGTCACATATGGAAAAACTCTTGAAATTTGAAGAAATTAATAGGAGAATACATTCACAAGGTAACAATCAGAAAATCTGCATGAATTAAAGTCTTTTCATAAATGCAAAAGCCTAGACTTGTAAGACAAAAAATTACATTATTTGCAAAATTCAGAACAAATAATGAGTAGCACATTATGCTTCAGTATAAATGACACGATACTCTTTATCACCTAGATGGTTGACCATAGGCCTTTATCACACGGGATTGTCATTAATTGGGTTAAATTGAACAACAAAAAAATGGTGTCATGATATTCCGACACATATTTCATGATTTAAATGGACAATGGCCTTCATTTACGTCAATGTATGACAAAAAATGTCTCGTGTTAGAATTGTAACCCTTGTTCCTGGAGAAGGGAACGAGACACTGCGTCGGTAAGGACATTTTGGGGAACGCCCACAGCATAACGCGTCTGAAGTATGAATAAAACTGATCCAATCCTGATTGGTGCTGCGTCATGACGTAATGTGTGACGGCATACACAGAAGCTACAAAGGGACGCCGGCACACAACACTGCGATGTTTGGTCAGGGGGAGGCGTGGCAAAGGGACGCAGTGTCTCGTTCCCTTCTCAGGGAACAAGGGTTACATTCGTAACCCGAGATTTTCCATTTTGAGGAAACTCGCATTGTGTCGGTAACGACACTTTGGGGAATGAATACCAACTATGCCACAACAAACCCTGCCTGTCCTGGTGTGAAGCTATCTCAGGCACAACTTAGCCCAACTTGTCACTCGACGTAGAATCAGAATCAGAAAGAGCTTTATTGCCAAGTGTGCTTGCACACACAAGGAATTTGTTTTGGTACTGAAGCTTCCAGTGCACATATACAAATACAACAAGAAACATAATAATAAAGATTATAAGAATTAAAAATAAAATTAAAATATAAAAATATGAGAATAAAAAGTATCACAGTTGGGTTTAGTCACAATAAACATTTACAGATTTACAGATTTTGAACATATTTACAGTGTTTTGAATATTATAAATAAATAAATCTACATATAAGTATCACCTGAATTGTAGGATATTTCCTAAACAGTGGGAGTATTGCACTTAAATGCATATGCCTTGGGAGGTGTGTTAACTGTTCAGGAGGGAAATGGCCTGTGGGAAGAAACTATTCCTGTGCCGAGATGTTCTTGTGGCCAGTGATCTGAGTCTCCGTCTTGACGGTAACAGTAACAGGTGGTGTCCAGGGTGAGTGGAGTCTGTGATGATTTTACCTGCTCTCTTCCTCACTATGGAAGAGTACAGGTCCTGGAGGTTTGGCAGGGGGAGGGGGGCACCAGTGATCCTCTCCGCAGTCCGGACTGTCCGTTGTAGTCTCCTGATGTCTGATTTGGTAGCTGAGCCAAACCAAACAGTGATGGATGTGCATAAAACAGACCCAATGACGACTGAGTAGAACTGAATCAGCAGCTCCTGTGGCAAGTTGAACTTCCTCAGCTGGCGAAGGAAGTACAGTCTCTGCTGTGCTTTTTTCACAATGGAGTCAATGTGATTGTCCCACTTAAAGTGAAAGTGAAAGTGACACGTGATGGCCAAGTATGGTAACCCATACTTGGAATTTGACCTCTGCATTTAACCCATCCAAGTAAGTGCACACACATTAGGAGCAGAGTAGTGAGTAGTGAACACACACACTGCAAATGTGGATACAAACACCCGGAGCAGCTGGCAGCCGTGAGTGGCGCCCGGGGAGCGATTGGGGGTTAGGTGCCTTGCTCAAGGACACCTCAGTCATATTCCTGCCGGTACTGGAATTGAACCAGCAACCTTTGGGTCACCAGTCCAACTCTGTTACCATTAGGCCATGACTGCCCTCCAGTCTGTAAGCAGACTCGTCACCATTTCGGATGAGACCGATGACAGTGGTGTCGTCGGCAAATTTCAGGAGTTTGACAGAGGGGTCTTTAGAAGTGCAGCCATTAGTGTACAGGGAGAAGAGCAGTGGGGAGAGAACGCACGTTTGGGGGGCACCAGTGCTGGTGGTGAGAGTCCTGGATGTGAGTTTCCCCAGTCTCACTCGCTGCTGCCGGTCCATCAGGAAGCTGGAGATCCACTGACAGATCGAGGATGGTATGGAGAGCTGGGTCAGTTTGGCTTTGAGAAGATCTGGCAATATAGTATTGAAGGCCGAACTGAAGTCCACAAAGAGGATCCTTGCATAAATCCCTGGTCTGTCGAGATGTTGCAGGATATAATGCAGTCCCATGTTGAGTTCATTATCCACAGACCTGTTTGCTCTGTAAGCAAACTGAAAGGGATCCAGCAGGGGTTCAGTGATGTCCTCCAGGTGGGCCAACACCAGTCTTTCAAACGACTTCATGACCACAGATGTGAGAGCGACAGGTCTGTAGTCATTAAGTCCAGTGATTTAGTTTTTTTTGGGGACAGGAATGATAGTGGAGCGTTTGAAGCAGCAGGGAACTTCACACTGCTCCAATGATCTATTGAAGATCTGCGTGAAGACCGGGGCCAGTTGGTCAGCGCAGGCTTTTAAACAAGCAGATGAGATGCCGTCTGGACCTGAGGCTTTCCTAGTCTTCTGTTTTTTGAAGACTCGGCTCACGTCCTCCACACAGACCTTGAGCTCAGGTTGGATGGCAGGAGGGGGAGGAATGGGGGTGCATGAGGTGTAGGTGATTGTGTGAAGTGCAGATCAGAGCGGAATCTGTGGTGTGAATGAGGGCTTTTCAAACCTCCAGTAAAATGAGTTTAAATCATCAGCCAGGTGTTGATTCTCCACAGATCGGGGGGATGGTGACTTGTAGTTGGTGATGTTTCTCAGGCCAGTCCAGTCTTTTCCTGGGTCGACTGTTCCCTTCGTAGAAGTGAGGTCCAGGCTGTAAAATCTAATGAATGTGTGCGGAGTGGCCCAGCCAGCCACATTACACACCTCTTTGATAGGGGACCTTGAAAGGAGGGCTCTAGAGGATGCCATGCCTGGTCAAGGCAGACTGCGCACCTGATAGGCCAGGGAAATATCTTGAACTATCCAATTGCTGATGGTATGCTTAGAAGCAGGGAACCCATTCCTAGGTGACCCGAAACATACCAACAACTGATCCGACTTCCTCCACTGAGATGACTTCTGAATGTAGATATTAAGCTCTCTGACAGGACAGAGCAGGTGAAGTCTCTCATTTTCCGTCGTCAGATTAGGTGGAGAAAAGCCTGGTCCTTGGTCATGGCGTTAAACTGACCCGATAGGGACTAGATGGATAGCCTACCAGAAGATCTGTGATCAATATGGTTATGGGGACCGAAATAGTGTAACTATCGAAGTGTTACTGGGACGCAGCAATAACACTTTACCTCAAAATGCAAATAAGTGGTACAACCCCAGAAAAGCTTTGAGGAAAGGGTGAGGCAATTACAAGGAGACCTTGGGAAGGTGAACCCACTGCTTTTCTGCGCATGAGGTGTCGTGTCCCTACGCAGTCATACCTGGAAAAAGGAACCCCCCCCGTAGTATACGATATGAATCCACAACCAAATCAAAATTATATTGGCTCGGCCGTCGCCCAGGTAATCAAGGACCGCGGTGGTTTGTTAACTAATCTGCCAGCCACTGTGATATGTGTGCCAGCCACTCTGCTAAGACTGGAAAATCCAAGAACAACAAATATTTCTTCACTCACAACGTGAGAACGCTGAACGACACCTATAACAAGGAAACCGACGTATGGATTACGCACAAAGTAGAAAGAATGATAGCACACTGCGAGAGGCGTAATATCGATATCGTTGCCATTCAAGAGCACCGTCTCAAAACATCCGACACGGTGGGCTACATTCACTGCAAGCAAAACCATAGCTGGACCCTGGCACATTCGAATTCATCTGATAAATGTCACGGAGTCGCGATTTTGTACAACAACTCGATAGCTCAACTAATCGTCTCAATCACAGTTAAGTCAGAACGGTTGTTAGCGATACATCTTAAAGGGAATCCAAAGGTATGCTTAGTCTCAGTATACACCCCAACAAACGATGCCAACAACGACGTGAAAGATGCATTTTACAATGATCTCACTGAACTCATCGAGACCATTCCCCCACACACTATAACTGTTCTTGCAGGAGATTTTAATGTAAGAATCGGGAGAGACAGTCATATCTCAAATCCAAGAGTTGTCGGAAACCACTGCTATCATTCAGAGTCAAACGACAATGGATTGAGGATGATCAGCATGTGTGAAATGGCGAGTCTACGCCCCGCCAACTCAAGGTTTCCAAACAGACCAACCAGACCACGTACTTACAAAAGTCCAAAAAGCTAATTCTACCAGCTAGACCACATTTTATTCAGCTCACGTGGTGGACTTCTGTTAAAAATTGTCGTGCATATAATACCTGCAACGTCGGTTCTGACCATAAAATTGTGTGCGCCAAGTTCGAGCTCTGCCTACGAAAATCGAAAATCAAACCGGACAAGAGATGTGTTTTCAATGTTGAAAAACTGAGAGACCCAGAACTGAAAAACGCGTTCAATATGGAGGTGCGGAATCGATTTGAAGCACTCTTCGATGAAACAACACGGCTAGACCCACCGGTATCCATAAAACAGCGAACCAACGCATTAGACTCTGCTCTTGTCGGAGCCTGTGAGAAAATCCGGGAGAAAAAGCCCAAATCCAAACAACCAAGTTGGATTAGCTCCAACACCATCAAGCTAATCAACAAAGGAGATCTCAAGGCAAGATACAAGCGCACATAAAATTCTAAAGACAAAGAAGAATGGCGTGAAAAGCAAAAAGAGGTTTCGAAAGCTTTTAATATGGACAACGAGGCACATATCAACTCTAAACTCGATGCCCTAGAGCGAGCAGTCAGCAAACATGAACATCGTTAAGCTTTGAAGCTTATCCATGACATCAGTGAAAAACCCAAAGATGCTTCCTCTAGCAAAGTCAGAATGCTCAATGGCGACATCCCAAGCTCAAACGAAGATCTTTTAAAAGAATGGGCCAATTACTTCTCAACACTCCTGAACAACAAGAGTTCCAAAATCAATCCGAACAACTGCCCACTTCCAACAGCGGACGTCCCAGGTATAAAATTGGGTAAAATAACAAGACCAGAAGTTGAAGACACCATCACTACACTCAACCGTAACAAAACAGCCGGCCCAGATTATGCCATGACAGCCGAAGTATTAAAAGACGGAGGAAAATTCGTGGTAAATCAACTTCACAACATCTGTCAGTCGGTCTATGAACATGTCACAGCACAGCACAATGGACATCAAGCTTGATAAAGCCAATACCGAAGAAAGGTATCCCACAGCTCATGACGAACTATCAAGGAATCAGCCTATTGTCCATAGCAGCCAAAATTTACAACAGAGTAATTCTCAATCGCATAAGAGTCCTCGTTGACCAACTGCTTAGAAACAACCAAGCAGGTTTCAGAACAGGCCGGAGATGTGCTCAACAGATCCATATCCTTCGTAGGATCTTGGATGGAGTGGGCGCACAAGACTTCCCAATGTATACTACCTTTATAGACTTCAAGAAAGCGTTTGACTCAATAGATCGAGAGATGATGTTTGACATCCTACGTCATTACGGAATTCCATCGGAATTGTAAATGCAATCAGAATCATGTATGACATGTCAACAAGGCAAGTATACGTTGGAGGAGAGCGTTCGAAGTCCTTTGCAATCAAAACAGGAGTTCTACAAGGAGACGTCCTTGCACCGTACCTATTCATAATTGTCATCGACTATGATTCAAAGCAATCAGCAGGCTATTATGGTTACCTAACACACAAGGGTACCCCAGCCCGATCGGAAAATGCACGGCCTCAACGATCTTGTATAACTAAACGATAAATCCCAAATAAAGACCAATCTGTCAATTGATGGAAAGCCGATCGCAATCGCGGACGAGTTTAAGTATTTGGGATCATATATAGTGTCGACCGAAAAAGATGTCAACAACCGTATAGCTTTAGCCTCGGTCGCATTCACGAAACTCAAGACCATTTTGAGATCGCCCAAGCTGCATGTAAAGTTCAAGATGCGCCTATTCCATGCATCCATGCATCGTGCATATTAGTGCTTCTTTACGGATGCGAGTCATGGGCGCTCACTCAAGCCTTTGAAGAGAAACTAAACATCTTTGCTAGAAAGTGCTACCGAATCATGCTGGGAATCAACCAAGCAGAGTCTCACATGACCAATGAAAAACTGTACAGCATGACAGGTCAACAGCTAATTACTGACATCATCAGGAGAAGGCTGCACCAGTTCATCGGACACTGCCTTCGCATGGGAAACAACGAACCAGCGAAGATATATATTCTTTACAAGTCGGAAGTCGCATCAAACCGGCGGGGTAGACCAAGAATATCATTGAGGGATTACGTTTATCGGCACTACGAACATCTAGACCTAGATAAAGAACGACTACACGAAAATCTGACCAGCATGTCAAAAGAAAGAAGACTGTGGAGAAATATCGTCGCGCCTAAAAAGCCCGCCTGGTGATGTGAGCATGAGGTTCTTGGCCACAGTTGACTCCAGAGGTTCGAGGTAGCCAGCCAACCGGCTTCCTGAGGGCTCCAAGGAGGAGGGGGGGGGGGGGGCAACCTTCAGAGGTTCTAGCACAGCTAGGACCTCTTTCCCGAGGCCTTCTAGCCTGAAGGACGGTCCTCAGAGTGACCTTCTTTTACGAATACTTCGGTAGAGAGCGTCGCCTATACCCCCAAGCTCCTTGAGGGGGAGCCCTAGAAGTGATGCTCTCTTCCTGTACTTTCTGGTATGAGGAGCTTGCTGACTTCCTGACGGCTGCCCACTGCGAGTAGCTTTCTTCACCCTCGAGAGGCGAGGTAGATATTGCCTGAAGGCTGCAGACTGTTTCTTCGCATCCTGAAATCTTTCGACGACTGAAATAACAGCGCCAAACAGGCCAGAAGGCGAAATCGGGGGATCAAGGAGAAAAGCCCTGTTTTTTTCCTTGATACCTGACAGATTTGACCATAAATGTCTCTCTGAGACTACCATAGCTCTGCATAAGCAGCTACTCGCAAAACTTGACATTTATTAATATGGACATGAGCGTTGGCTACAATAAAATCCCTTGACTAATAGGTGCTCAAACTTCATTGGTCGTTGACGGCCTTGTTTTTTTGAGATACCCAAAATGTCCTATTAGACTTTCATGGCACCTTGGACAAAGACACTGCATGCCAATTTAGTCAACCAAGTAAGTGGGCAATACAATCCATCAAAGTTTCAAGTCTCTAAGACTTACGGTTTGGTCTTCCCTATCACTTTTAGGGCAGAATGTTGATCACTGAAAATTCTAACAAAATCAGTAGGATTTTAGCAGTAACTTGAACAGCATACTGCTCTTCATTCATCACAGGCAGCGCTGACATTTGCCTCCCTCAGATAATGAGCACATAAAAATAATTAAAGACGATGCACATGTTGGGGAATAATGTAAGACTAAATGAAACAGTTTTGAATATTGAAGTCTATTGTTAAGTTCAACTAAATTTGTTAAATTTTCTTATTAAAATGGACTATCTTCTATTGACAGTAATACAGGAGGAAAATCTTTTACGTTACTAATCGCAGCTAGATGTGACAACACGCAGACTGTGATAAAGGCCTAACTTATATAAAAATTCTGTATATTGTTTTTAATTTTTTGATTTGTTCTATCTTTAGATTCCAAAGAGGAAGCAGATGATCTGAGGATTGTTCTACTGGGTAAAACTGGAGCAGGGAAGAGTGCAACTGGAAACACCATCTTAGGAGAAAAAATGTTTACAGCAGAATCATCTCATAAATCAGTTACTAAAGAGTGTCAGAGAGAAAGAGCTGAAATCAACGGCCGACACGTTACTGTGATCGACACTCCAGGACTGTTTGATACTAATCTTACTAATGAGGAAATCCAGAGAGAAATCACCAACTGCATCTCCATGATCCTGCCCGGACCACATGTGTTTCTCCTACTGATATCACTGGGACGATTCACTCAAGAAGAGGAGAAAGCAGTGAAGATCATCCAAGAGACATTTGGTGAAAACTCTTTAATGTTTACTATTGTGCTCTTCACCAGAGGAGACGATTTGGATAATAAATCCATTGAACAGTGGCTTGGAGAATCTGGATCAGCTTTGAAGCAGCTGATTGAAGTGTGTAAAAACAGAGTCCATGTGTTCAATAATAAGACTGGAGACCGAACACAAGTGTCTGATCTACTGAAGAAGATAGACGACATGGTGAAAGAAAACGGAGACAGTTACTACTCATGTAAGATGTTCAGAGAGATGGAAAAAGAAATACAAGAAAAACAAAAGAAAATGTTGACAGATACAGTGGAGCAACTGAAGAGAGAGAGAAAAGAACTGATGAACAAACATGAAGAAGAAAAAAAGAAAGTGAAGATGACGATGGAGGAAGAAATACAAAATCAAAGGAAGAGAAGAGAAGAAGAGTTTAGCGAGAGAGAAGGACGATATAAAAGAGACATTAAAGAAAGAGAGGAACAAGAGAGAAAGATACAAGAAGAGCTGAAGAGAGAACGAGAGGAATGGGAGAGACACAAACAACAGGAAAGACGAAGAAGAGATGAAGAGGATGAAAAAAGAAGAGCGAAAGAACAGGCAATGAGGGATGAATATAATCAGAGACTGGAACAAGAGAGAGAAAGAAGACTGAGAGAGAGAGAAGATATTCAGTTTAAATACAAAGAAGAGAAAGGAAAACTTAAGATAATGATGAAGGAATTTAGAGAGAGAGAAGAACAATATAAAAGAGACATTAAAGACATAGAGGATCAAGAGAGAAAGATACGAGAGGAGATGAAGAGAGAACGAGAGGAATGGGAGAAACAGAAACAACAGGAAAGACAAAGAGAAGAAGAGGAGAAAGAAACGCGTAGATCTAATGAACTTTATATGGAAACTCCAGAGGGTCAGGACACAAACAGTAAGTCAAAACAATAACCAGCTAATTTTGAAATTAATTATTAATAAAACCCAGACTGCATTTGGATCCAGCTCTCCCTCTTTTCAGAATTCTCCATCATTACAATTAATATTCAGGGAAGACAGTTAGCCTACATTTTATTTTAAGGGGTGGGGGGGTTAAGAGACCTGGATAAAGGATCGGGGAGTGGCAACACAAAAATTGGAGAACCACTGAGGTGGACTGTTATAGTTTAAATTTTAGGTTTGAGTTGAACACTTTTTGCTCAGGAACCCACATTGAATGAGTTGTAATCTCTAAACCCTATTATTGTCATTTTCAGATGAAGAAGATTCATCATC
This sequence comes from Siphateles boraxobius, assembly GCF_051911475.1. Taxonomy (NCBI): domain Eukaryota; kingdom Metazoa; phylum Chordata; class Actinopteri; order Cypriniformes; family Leuciscidae; genus Siphateles; species Siphateles boraxobius. The sequence goes on from NW_027508733.1 coordinate 638,688, forward strand.
AGATCCAGATTATTTGAGAATCTTGCTGTTCGGGAGGACAGGAAATGGAAAGAGTTCCACAGGAAACACTATCCTCGGAAACAATGAGTTTGAGAGTGAAACCAGTTCAGATCCAGTGACCACTCTTTGTAAGAAAGGAGTTGGTGAAGTTGATGGTAAATCAGTAGCTGTTGTTGATACTCCAGGACTCTTTGACACCTCGCTGGAAAATGAACAAGTGGTTGAAGAAATAGTGAAATGTGTTTCACTGTCCGCACCTGGACCTCATGTGTTCATCATTGTGTTGAGTTTGGGAAGAATTACAGAAGAGAAGAGAGAAACTTTAGACGTGATAATGAAGATCTTTGGCCCAGAAGCAGCAGATTTCAGTATTGTTCTCTTCACTAAAGGAGATGAACTGAAAAAACAAACAATAGAACAATATGTTGAGACAAGTAGAAATGATGATCTCAAGAAACTGATCAGAGATTGTGGAAACAGATTCCTGGCTTTTAACAACAGAGAAACACAAGATCGGACGCAAGTTACTGAGCTGTTAAAGATGATAGAAGAGGTGAAGAGATCTAATGAGGGCCGATACTTCACTAATGAGATGTTTCAGGAGGCAGCGATCTCTATTGAAAACAGAAGAGAAATGGTGGAAGAGAATAAGAGAAAAAATCAGGATCAAATTAAAGAATTAGAAGCCAGATATGACCTGGATATCAAACGCATGAGACAGAGACTGGAGGAGAAGAAACGAAAGATAGATGAGGAGAGAGAGAGACTGGAGAACAAGTTCAGAGGAAAAGAGGAAACACTGAGGAGAGAGTTTGAGGAGAAAGAAAAATCAGACCAGAAGAAACGAGAGATGGAGAAACAGAAACAATCAGAAGAGGAGAAACAGCGAAGAGCTGAATATGATCATAGAATAGATGAAATGGAGAGAGAGATTGAAAATCAGAATGAAAAACAAAAAAAAGAGAGAGAAGAGAGAGAAGGGAAATACAGACGAGATCAAGAAAAGATGAAAACTGAGCAGGAACACATCATGACAGAGTTAAGAAAACAGGAAGATGAAATAAAAAAGAGAGATTTAGAAGAACAAATGAGGAAGGAACAAGAAGAGAAAGAGAGAGAAGAATGGATGAGAAAAATAAAAGAGGCTGAAGATGAAGAGATTCAAGAGGGAATTAAACGACAGCAGAGAGAATGGGAAGATGAAAAGAAAAAACAGATGAGAGAACGAGAGGAAGAGGATAGAAAGATAAAAGAGAGACATGAGGAACAACTGAGAGAAAAACAAGAAGAACTGGAGAGATTTAAAACTGAGAGAGAAGAAGAAGAAGAACAAATGATTGAGGAGGAGAGACAAAAACAGAGAGAGAGAGAAGAAATCGAGAGAGAATATGAAGAAAAGAAAATGGAAATGAAGAGACATTATGAGCAACTGGAGGAAGAGAGAAAAGAGGACTGGAAGAAGAGAAAACAAGAGGATGAAGAGAGAACAACGGAGAAAAGAAAGAGATGGGAGAAAATTATTGACAATCTGGAAAGAGAGCAAGAAGAAGAGATCAAGAGAAGAGAAAGAGAGGAGAAAAAAGGAATAGAAAGAGAAGAAAAAGAGTGTGATGAAATTAAACAGAAACATAAAGAGGAACTAAAGAAGATGAGGAAGAAAAATGAAGATGAAGCCAGAAAACAAAGGGAAGAACTGAATGATTTTGAAGAGAGAAAAAAGAAGCATATTGAGGAGTTCAAGGAGAGGCTTGAAGAAGAACTAAATAAAGTGAAAAAGTTAAGAGAGGAGCCGAAAGGAAAACGGTGTCTCGTCATGTGAAACAGTTTAAAACATGATTGATGAGCCAGATAAATGGCACTTGTGTTTTATAGTATATGTGAAGGGGTTTTGTGTATTTCTCTTTTGTTCTAGCGTAAGTGAGCTACTGTATCTGTATTTACATTATGATCCGCTCCTGTAACCCAGCACTCACACTCATTACGATCCTAATCAAGACCTCCATGAAGATATTTGATCAGAACAGGAGCAGATTTGAATAGACCTGTACTAAAGCAATCATACAAAATTTGATTTCTCTTGGTAGATTTTGATGAAACAACATTAATTATAACAGACCTTAAAAAACAAAAAAATGCAAGGAATGCAAGAAAGAACTGAACCAAGAAGCTGAAAATGCCTGATTCTGGGATTCCTGATGTTTTTTAATCCATTATGCCGTTTTAAGATGAATGTTAATATCTTTTCCATTGTTTTCTCTGTTTATTCAGTATATTTGATCATATCAGTTATTTAATAAGAGCAAACATTGTCAAAGTTAGTAATGGACTTCCATAAAGAACCGGAGTTGAACAGCTGTCCTCATCCATACATATAATAAATATTCCCTGGTGGATGTGTGTCTGAACCAGTCTCTTCTGCTCACCAAGCCTGCATTCATTTGATCAAACTTTAAAACTCTTATAACTGTTACTGTATTTTCTAAGTTTTTCATTGACTTTGGATGTTGTTTTCATTTAATAATTTTTTTAACATGATTTTTGTAATCTGAACGTTATTCTAAAATTACACTGTACTTTCACATATTCAGTTATGTACTGGTGACAAATAAAAATAAATAAAATTGCTCATTTAATCAGATCGTGTGATGCTGTCCGTCCTTCATTGAGATTCGGAAGAAAATGTTATCCTCATTTAAACCGGTTTCTCCACCACTGTCCTGCAATCCTCTGAAACTCCTCTTTGATGGATCTCATGAGTTTGTGTCCAGGAAACAACACAAAAACTCTCAGAAAGAGCATGAGAGCGAGACATACTTTCCTTCCCGCTCTGATACAGCAGCTTTACTAATGTGCTCTCTCCGATGTTATATAGAAAAATGTGCAATGAATGAATGTACTGCACTGCAAAAAATGGCTTAAGATAAGCTGTAGAAAAAAAAAACATTTTAAGCACACAGAACAATGTAAGCGGACTTTTTGTAATTGTGCCTTTGAACAAATACATAATTGTGGCATCCATAATTGTAATCGCGATTACAAATTTGATTAATTGTGCAGCCCGAAGCGCAATTCACTTATTAAAGGAGAACTCCGGGCAATTTTTAAGTTAATCTTGATCGTTAGACCTTTGTGAGTACTGACTATAGAAAAAAAACCGAACCGGATTGGTGCTTGCTACGCGGAGCTGCGACCGCGAATGCCCAGAGCTCCCACCCAGCTAAAACGGCAGCTATGGGGGCATGGACATAAAGAGCGTTTTTGAACCTCTTGACAGACACAAAATGCAATTAAAATGTCTGTCCAACATGAACAGGGACCCTACATGTGAACAAGATGCGTTTAGCAACTTAGCCATTGTTTCAACTCACCTAAATAGTCTTTTAGACGGCAAGCTGTAGTCTCGCGCTGCAGTCCCATGCTGTAGCCGGAAAAGGTAAACAATGTCCAGGTGGGAGGAGCGTTGATCATGTGCGACGAGTTAAGATCAGAGTTGCTTACAAGTGAAGAAGAAATGGTTCGTGTTTGTGCCTTTCCGAATTGTGGCAACCGAATGCGAAAATATAAGAGCTTATATTTTCATCGTCTTCCTTTCCATGACCTCGAGATTCTGCAGTTGTGGCTAGTTGTACTTCAACTTGATGTGCAAACTCCCGTAGAAGTACTACGCGCTAAAGATTACCGCATTTGCAGTGAACACTTTGACAAGGATGACTACACACACTCAACACAGCGGGGCCGTTTGAAGAAAAATGCCATTCCATGTACGAAGACTCGTCGCACATGATCAACGCTCCTCCCACCTGGACATTGTTGACCTTTTCCGGCTACAGCACGGGACTGCAGCGCGAGACTACAGCTTGCCGTCTAAAAGACTATTTAGGTGAGTTGAAACAATGGCTAAGTTGCTAAACGCATCTTGTACACATGTAGGGTCCCTGTTCATGTTGGACAGACATTTTAATTGCATTTTGTGTCTGTTAAGAGGCTCAAAAACGCTCTTTATGTCGATGCCCCCATAGCTGCCGTTTTAGCTGGGTGGGAGCTCTGGGCATTCGCGGTCGCAGCTCCGCGTAGCAAGCACCAATCCGGTTCGGTTTTTTTTCTATAGTCAGTACTCACAAAGGTCTAACGATCAAGATTAACTTAAAAATTGCCCGGAGTTCTCCTTTAAATAAAGGTATTAAAATAGGAAGAATTTAAACAAATTTACACAGCAAGAAGAAAACAGCTGTCTATGAAATAGGACAACTGAAAGAAAAAGTCTCGCTACTGTATATCAGTGGAAGTAAAAGTTGTGAAGTTATTTTATCCAGCTGATAAAGGTATAGAGAGAATTGAATATTTAAGCTCATATATTTATTCATTTAAACTGCGTAATAATAATTGATGAACTAAAATTGTACATGTGTGATTGATTAAAGGTATAATAATTACATAAATAATATCTAAATCATACAAATTTATTATTCTAAATAAGCATCACTAAAAAACAGACAATTTTGTCTTTAAAAATCATTTGCTATGTAGTGACCTTTAATTTGGAGTAGAAACAGGTAGAGTGACTTTATCGCATCAGTCATGTGACACTTTGCTCACAGCTGATTGGTCCATGTTCGGTTAGCCGTGGAGCGCTAGTTACTATGGCGATGAACACCGCTTAAAGCCAAACCACTTTCATGGTCCCTAAAACCCAGGGTTGTCGCAAACTAAACTGAAACATAGCTGGCTAGCCACCTAAACCGGCTTCATGGTATAGGTCCCTGCTCTCGACCAGGTTTAGGTTCACAGAGTAAGTTACCATGGTAACTGACTCTGAGTATAAGTTACCTCTCTTTCAGAAATGGGCTTGACTTACTCTGCTTCCTCAGGTTTGACATACCTCCTATTCTGAAACTGAAAACCCAGAGTTTCCCTCGTTTCAGGGTTAACATACTCAGAGTTTTCACTTAACCTCCTTTCTGAAACAGGCCCCAGGTTAGTCATGTAGCATAAGTGACCATGCTGATGAACACTGATGAACACCAATCCACCTTCTGGAGCCTGAAAAACAGAGTTTGCTCAAACTGAACTCAAGCTTATCTGGGTACCAACCAAAACTGGCTTCGTCCAACAGGAGATTTGATTATTCCTTACTTACTTATTGGTCCAAAAAACTACCCACAAAACCTTGTACAATATTAACTTCTAAATACAACTTTAATTTAGAAGGATGTCCGGTTACTTTATCCACTACAGTAAAAGACCTGGGTGTTATACTAGACCACAGCTTGTCTTTCGAAAATCATATTTCATATGTTACAAGAACAGCCTTTTTCCACCTTAGAAATATTGCCAAGCTACGTAACATGCTATCTGTTTCTGATGCAGAAAAGTAAGTTCATGTATTCATGACCTCGAGACTAGATTACTGTAATGCTTTATTAGCTGGCTGTCCTGCATCCTCATTAAACAAGCTACAGTTAGTGCAAAATGCAGCCCCTAGAGTTCCAGGGCCAGGGTGAGGGCCACTTTTCAGCCCGGGAGTTTCAGGCCTAAGACCGGCCCACTTTTTCCATGGTGGTGGAAATTGGATGAATAAAAGCAACAGTTCAGCTCTTACTATTGTGTAGTTTTTATTAATACCATGGTTCAACAAATAATGTAAAGGTTAAATAATAATTACTAACTTAAGCTGAGAAGTTAACAAAAAATATTCCACTATTCCACAAGGATAGGTTGATAAATTAACAATGCATACTGCTCTTTCTTACATTAAATAACTTTAATTCATATTGATTACTCTGGTAGCCTATCCTCTAAATGTCAGAGAAAAGAACAGAATCAGAGATTAATTTTTTTAAAGAAAATTGTACTTTGCATATTATACTGTAAAAACGTCTCGGTTACGTATGTAACGTCTCGGTTACGTATGTAACCCTCGTTCCCTGAGTAGGGAACGGAGACGTTACGTCGGATGACGACGAACGGGGTTTCGCTTAGAACACCTATCGACTTCGAGTATTACAAAACGAGCCAATGGCAAAGAAATGCCATGGGTCTGCGGAATTTGCATAGCGTATCTCCGCCCTACCTCGTGGGTATAAAAGGAGGACGCCGGCAACAGGCAGATATGTTTCTTCGCTGAGGAGCCAAGACTGAGCTCAGGCGATCCCCGCGGTACAGCGGAAAGTGGCAGGAAGACGTAACGTCTCCGTTCCCTACTCAGGGAACGAGGGTTACATACGTAACCGAGACGTTCCCTTTCGTTGTCACTCCGAGTTACGTCGGATGACGACGAATGGGGTTACCAGTCTAATCACGCCACCTTCTCAGCTGTCTTCCAGTGCCCTGCGTAAATCTGAGATCCCTGTCGTGAGACTGGCACGGACGAAGGACTCCTATTTAGCACAGGAATACCAAGGTACACTGGGGAGCATATCCCAAAGTTTAGGGGAAATATGCAATTACTGCCAACCCAGAGGGGGGGACTTAGAGAATACACATATGACCCGAAGGAGACATATGGAGAACACTGGGGTGTCCAGCCGCAGGTGGAATATTTCAACCCCAGGGGTGGCAAGGTGGCTTGCCAAGGGAAAGACACATGCTCAAAGAGGCTTACAGTGGAAATACACATGTGGGGGTCGCTCAGAGGAGGGACCATGCACACGGGAGGCACCTAGCCGACATGCAGGCAATAGACACTGGCGCCGACGTCAGGAGTGCTGGAGGAGCTCAGGGCTTCCGGGGAAGCTCACCTGAGGAGAATATCGCACGTATCCAGTCCGTGGAGTGGAATGGCGAGCAAGCGAAGACACCTGAGCGGGTCCGGTACTAGCTGCTTGAAGCGAGTACACGAGAGGACACTGGCTCCACTCGGAGATTGTAGAATCTGGCGAATGTGTTAGGTGTCGCCCAGCCTGCAGCTCTGCAGATGTCTGTTAGCGAGGCGCCATGTGCTAGAGCCCAAGAGGATGCCACACTCCGGGTGGAGTGGGCAGTCACACCAAGGGGGCACGGTCGACCTTGCTGCTGGTATGCCAAGGCAATGGCGTCCACTATCCAGTGAGACAACCTTTGCTTGGAGAGAGCTTTTCCCTTCAGCTTCCCACCATCACAGACAAAGAGCTGGTCTGAGGTCCTGAAACACTGCGTCCTGTCTACATAGGCGCGGAGGGCGCGTACTGGACAGAGCGGTGCCAAGGCTGGGTCTGCCTCCTCCGGGGGCAGCGCTTGCAGGTTCACCACCTGGTCCCGGAAGGGAGTGGTAGGAACCTTGGGCACATATCCAGGCCGGGGTCTCAGGATCACGTGAGAGTAAGCCGGCCCAAATTCCAGGCACGCTTCGTCAACGGAGAATGCATGCAAGTCCCCCACCCTCTTGATGGAGGCCAATGCAACCAGGAGCGCTGTCTTCATAGACAGGAACTTAAGCTCCACTGATTGCAAAGGCTCAAAGGGAGCACTCCGCAGGCCAGTTAGAACCACTGAGAGGTCCCAAGAGGGAACGAGAGGAGGGCGAGGAGGATTCAGTCTCCTCGCTCCTCTCAGGAACCTGATGATCAGGTCGTGCCTTCCAACAGACTTACCTTCGACTGGGTCATGGTGTGCGGCAATAGCGGCAACATAGACTTTCAGGGTGGAGGGAGACAGCCTTCGCTCTAGCCTATCTTGAAGGAAGGAAAGCACGACACTAATCGAACATCTCCGGGGGTCTTCTTGAAGAGAAGAGCACCAGTTGACGAAGAGGTTCCACTTCAACGCGTAGACATGTCTCGTGGACGACGCTCTAGCGGAAGTGATGGTAGCCGCCACCGTAGGTGGAAGGGTACTCAACCTGCTTCGTCCCGTCCAGGAGCCACACGTGGAGGTTCCAAAAGATCGGGACGAGGGTGCCATAGGGTGCCCCGTCCCTGAGAAAGGAGGTCCTTCCTCAGGGGAATCGGCCAGGGAGGTGCTGTCGCGAGGAGTACTAGTTCGGAGAACCAGGTCCGGGCGGGCCAGTATGGCGCGACCAGAATGACCTGCTCCTCGTCCTCCCAGACCTTGCGCAGGGTCTGCGCAAGAAGGCTCACTGGGGGAAACGCATATTTGTGGCCCCGCGGCCAGCTGTGCACCAGTGCATCCATGCCGAGCGTGCCCTCGGTCAGGGAATAATACAGGGCGCAATGGGTCGAGTCGTGAGAGGCAAACAGATCTATCTGTGCGTCCCCGAACTGGTCCCAAATCAGCTGAACCGACTGGGGATGGAGTCGCCAATCTCCCGGGAGGGGCTGAAGCCGTGCGCTGCACAGTTCAGGGCTCCGGGGATGTAAATGGCATGAAGCGACCTCAGATGCTTCTGACTCCATATGAGGAGGTGGCGGGCGAGTTGCGACATACGGCGGGAGCGTAGACCACCTTGATGGTTGATGTACGCTACAGTGGCGGTATTGTCTGAACGGACTAGTACGTGTTGGTTCTTGAGCACGGCCCGGAAGCGGCGCAGAGCAAGACGTACGGCCAGCAACTCGAGGCAATTGATGTGCCAGAGGCGGCGGGGTCCTGTCCAGGAGCCCGCGGCAGCACGTCCATTGCACATGGCACCCCAGCCCGTGGAGGAGGCATCTGTTGATACAACAACATGCCGCGAAGCTCGTTCCAGGGGCATTCCGGCCCGTAGAAAACTGAGGTTCGACCACGGGGTGAAGGTCTGACGGCAGGTCGGAGTAACTGTTACTCGGAGGGTGCCGTGTTGCCATGCCCACCTCGGGACTCGGTCGCGAAGCCAAAGCTGAAGCGGTCTCATATGAAGCAATCCGAGCGGCGTTGCCGCGGCTGCAGAAGCCATATGCCCAGGAGCCTCTGAAAAAGTTTCAGTGGAACCGCACTCTTGCCCTCGAACTGTCTCAGGCAAGTCAGCAGTGACTGCGCGCTCGTAAGCTGCGCGGACATGGCGACCGAGTCGATATCCATACCGAGAAAAGAGATCCTCTGCACGGGGCAAAGTTTGCTCTTCTCCCAGTTGACCCGAAGGCTCAGACGAGCTAGGTGCCGAAGCACTAGGTCCCTGTGTTCGCAACCTGAACTCGAGAGTGAGCTATGATCAGCCAGTCGTCGATATAACTCAGGATGCGAACCCCGTGTTCCCGAAGGGGAACAAGGGCAGCCTCGACGACCTTCGTGAAGATGCGAGGAGACAGGGCTAGCCCGAAAGGGGAAACCGCGTACTGGATGCCTGCCCCTGAAAGAAAACCGAAGGAATGGTCTGTGTCAAGGAGAATAGAGACATGAAGTAGGCGTCCTTCAGGTCGATCGCTGCAAACCAATCCTGGGCCGTATGCATTCGAAAACGCGTTTGAGCATCTTGAACGGCATCCTGTGAAGGGAGCGGTTCAGCACGCGCAAGTCCAGGATTGGCCGTAACCCACCGGTTTTATTGGGGACAATGAAGTAGGGGCTGAGAAGCCGGCTGGACCTCATCTCGGCTGGAGGGACAGTCTCGATTGCGCCCTTCGCCAGCAGGGTGGCAATCTCTGCTCTCCTGATGGGGGCATAGCCACCAACAAAAGTGGAGCGGACTCCCCAAGTGGGGAGGAGACCGTGCGAACTGAATCGCATAGCCGAGCCTGATGGTCCGCGCGACCCAGCGGGCCAGACGGGGAAGCTCTAACCAGGCTCCCAGGAACTGAACCAGCGGGATCATGCAACCACAGGCGTCCCCCCGGAGGGGCAGCGAAGCGGAGTAACTGGCCCAGACGTGGACGGCATAGCGGCCCGATGTGGGGGCACAGTTAGCAACCGCGCCCTGGCAGAGGGGCCAGGGGAGGACCAGGCTGGTCGTCCCGCGGGGGCCTGCTCTGCCAGGGGTCTGGCGACAGAGGGGGACAGGGGCGAAGCGGTCCGTGGACGGCACGCCATGTCAACCACCTCTGGGACAGAGGGGGACGAGGAGAGCACGGCTTGTGGGCGGCGCTCTGTGACGTCCGAGAACTCTGTGCTCAGAGACGGGAGAATCAGCTCTTTGGAGAATAAGGATTCTTCCCCGGCCCTCCCCGGGGAAAGGAGTGGTCCTGCTACCAACTCCTGGAAAGAACTGAGTCCCATCTCTGAGGAGCCCAACTCAAGAGCGCCGCTTAACCCGGCGTTTAGCGGGGTGCGGGGCTGGAGAGGACTGTGGCGTCCGGCCGCGGCCTCCAGAGCCGACCCGGGTGAACGGGCGGGGTGGGAGCCGCGGGGGGGCGCCCTCGGCAGTGGGCAGACCGAGGGATCTGAGCGGACGGCGGGGCCGTCGGGACAGAATCAACCTCAGTCTGCTCCATCGCCGAGGTGCCCGTCTCACGAGCGCCGCTTAACCCGGCGTGTAGCGGGGGGCGGGGCTGGAGAGGGCTGTGGCGTCCGCCCGCGGCCCCCAGAGCCGGCCCGTGAACGGGCGGGGTGGGAGCCGTGGGAGGGCGCCTTCGGCGGTGGGCAGACGAGGGATCTGAGCGGACGGCGGGGCCGTCGGGACAGAATCAACCTCACTCTGCTCATGGGCGGCTGAGAGCTGTTGGGCAAGCCCTCAACCGCACCGCCGAAGAGGCCGACCTGGGATATGGGAATGTCGGACAGACGGGTCCGCGCGACATCCAGCACATCAGACAGGTTCAGCCACAGACTGGTGAGCATCACCTGACCCAGGGAGCGTACGGCCACTTTCGTCGCTCAGAGAGCAAGGTCAGTGGCGGCGCGCAGCTCAGTGAAGAGCCCTGGGTCAGTCCCGCCCTCGTGCAGGTCCATGAGCATCTGGGTCAGGTGGACCAGCAGAATGACCATGGCATGCAGTGAGGCGGCTGCCAGTCCCGTGGCGCTATAGGATCTCGCCACAAGCGTCCGGGAAGAGAGGTATTGGGGTTTGCCACGGACGAGGGTCGGCGGCCTTACCCAAAACAAATCGTCCCAGGAAAGCATGGCCGTCATCTCCGGATCAGACTCAGGCACAGCCGTATGCACACCGGAAGGTGGCAGCTGTGACGAGCCCTCACTTCCAGAAGACTCAAGCCCACCTAGTGATGCTGCAACAGACATGGCATCTTCCTCTGTAGCTTCAACTGAAACACGCGGGCCACCAGAGGGTAGACTCGCGGGAATCAGCAGTTCACTAGCGGGCACCGTCATTGAAGAGGGGGGCTGGGGTCACGGACACATAGTCGGCGCCTTGTTCCAGACCGTAACCCTCAGGTCACCCTGGCCACCCGCCGAAGATCGGGGGGTGGAAGAGGGGACTCTCACTCTTGCGAGTTCACCGAGTCTCGACCTATTTATGACGCGATGATCACGTTCCCTTGCGAGAACATGAGTCACCCACGAGCGCTGTTCAAGCATGATCAAACACACTAGACAGCGCTCGTGCCCATCAGAGTCCGATACCAGTCCGCTGCAACCAGAAATGCACGGGCGAGCCGTCTTTAAAAAGACGTGCCGCGTGCGAGCTCTTTTATGAGAGGAGAGAAAAAACTCCGCGATGTTGAAGCGCACAGGGAGACACACAGACACAGGGAGACACACACACACACTGGCAGATTACTGCACAGATCAGCAGGCACTGTGAGCTCGCTGCAGATCGCCGTCACACCAACACCGGAGAGAGAAGCTCGTCTCGTAGAGCGAAGTCAGAGATGACTGTGGAGTGAAGAAATGCTCTTGGCTCCGAAGCGAAAAACATATCTGCCTGTTGACTGCGTCCTCCTTTTATACCCACGAGGTAGGGCGGAGATACGCTATGCAAATTCCGCAGACCCATGGCATTTCTTTGCCATTGGCTCGTTTTGTAATACTCGAAGTCGATAGGTGTTCTAAGCGTCGATAAGTGTTCTATGGAATCAGTCCAATGGAGAGACGGAACGTCATAGGCGGGTGACGTCATTGACCAGGAAACTATAAAGCACCCCCAAAACACAAGCGCGACAGCTTCTGATAGGCCTGAAGGAAGCGCTAACGGGCATGCTGGGAGTATGGCAAAACGACGCAGCGTCTCGTTCCCTATCAGGGAACTAGGGTTACATACGTAACCGAGACGTTCCCTTTCAAGGGAACTTGAGCTGCGTCAAGCTGTGGGAACGCCAATACCCACGTCGCCATAGGAGCAAATGACTGTCATGTGGGAACTAGCGCACAACTTAAGTCCAATTCATAGAACTTAACAAATGTATGCGGTGAGGACCACCCAGCCGCATCACAAACATCACTTAGCGATACTCCTGACAACAATGCTTTAGAAGCAGCCATACTCCATCACCCGCATCCAGACTAACAACATCCAGATCCTAAGAACTGGATAGTTGCAGTACTGGGGCCTCAGTTCGGGGGGAAGAAAGCGCAGAGCGTGCTTCCGAACCCGAGACTGAGGCACTGGATCTAACAGGTAAGGGCTGAGATAGGGCAGAGCCCGTCTCAAGCCCCGCTGTTAGATCCATCTGTGATCCCCACGAATGATGTCGCCGCTCAGCCTCGGCATAAGCGGGACCCAATCCGCGGGGATCGCGAACTGAACCACTCTCATCAAAGAGTGATCGGCGGGAGCGGAGCGTTCTAAGAGGCAAACCCTCGCAATGCTCTCAATCAGCCCCCTCGAGAGCTGACTGGGCATGCTGCACTCCCAAACAAACAACACATAAGCTGTGTGTATCCCCGCTCGTTAAGTAGCGCGAGCAGGGAGGAACACACTTCTTAAATTGTTGTTCGCTCGCCATTGTCTCTCAATATAATATATATATATATATGTATATATATATATAGTTTTTTGAAATAGTGAAACTCCTGCTTAGTGACCGACAAAAACACTTGAGACAGATCCACATATAGCGCTTACTGAAGGTAAAGGAACTTTTGCGCTTGTGTTTTGGGGGTGCTTTATATTTCATATTTTAGCCTATAAATCATTTTTATAAAAAGAATGAGTCAAAAAAGATAAATTACTGAAGTTTACAATGCACACTAGCTTATCTTTTATAATTAATAGTAAAATTCGGTCCGATTTTCCCGTGGCGTCTGTCGTTGCTATGCAACCATGCACTGCGTTCTCCACAATGACAAAGAAGTTTTAGTAGCTAATGGATTTTTTCATCTCGCTGCGCCTGTAAAAAATCAGCGCGTTGCTTCAATTATGAGCTTCCTACTTTTGAAATAACGAACTTGAGCGTGCAAAAGACGCGCTATGTGAATTGCCCCTTGGCCAGCTACCTCCAATCAGGCCACGAGCTACTGGTAGCTCGCGAGCGATGTGTTGGAGACCCCTGGACTAACGTGACAAATGTAAAAAAAATAAATTAAAAAATTAAAAAATAAAACATCCTCGACCAGCCCACAAGTGAAGGGGCCCACCGGGAATTCTCCCGATACTCCCGATTACCCACCCCGGGCCTGTAGAGTTCTTACTAGGTCAAGAAAATATGATCATATAACACCAATTTTAGCATCTCTACACTGGTTACCTATTAAGTTCCGTATCAATTACAAAGTATTACTACTGACCTATAAAGCCCTAAATGGTTTAGCTCCTGTGTATTTAATGGACCTTCTATCGCTCTACAATCCATCGCGCTCTTTAAGATCACTAAATTCGAGGCTTCTGGTCATTCCTAGGATATTTTAATCTAGTTTAAAACTAGATTAAAGACACATCTCTTTAGCCAAGCATTCACATAATGCTTACCTTTTATACCACTGTTGAATCAGATCGAATGCAGTAATATTATGAACTGCAGCTATGCTAATTATTTTCCTTCTGCTTTTCTGCTGTTATCTCGGGACGCTAGTCCCGAGGTAAATAGCGTTCGTCAGCTCCAGTTTGTATCCAGCCTCTCACGGAGACTTCAGATGACCCAACACCTGCAATGAGATGACTAAACGCCTGTGAAGAGACGACTCGACGCCAGCGATATGTTATGCCCTACATTAATACATGATTAACTAACTGTATTTTTCTATGTACATTTCTGAAATGCACTTTCTGTAAAACTGGTTTGAAACAATAAGCATTGTGAAAAGCGCTATACAAATAAATTTGAATTGAATTTAATTGAATTATTCCATCTAAATGGAGTAAACCTTAACAAAATGTAAATAAATAACAATATTCTTTTTTGCTTTATATAATGATTCAATTATTGTTTTATAACATTACCCTGCAGTTTCACTCTGTGTATAACAGCTTTTGTCTAAATGCCCTTAATTCTTGTAGTGATTAACTTGTCATTGCAGTAATTTTGCAGGCACACATTTCTTAGATGTCCGGCTCCAACATGATCCTGCTGGAAGTCAGCATGTTGTTTCAGAATTTTTATGCCAAAGCAATCGACCACAGAATCACATAAATTTTTCTTCAGCCTTTTATTTTTATATCCTTAAAAATCTGTATGAATTTTAGTCCTCTATTGAACACAAAATGAGTTTTTGTCTTCCCAGAATTTCCAAGAAGCTATTTTTCATAAAATGAAGGTGAACACTGATTTTCAAATTCATTCTTCAAAAATAACAAAAAGCCACCATGAAAGTACCGTAAAACTAGTCCATTCACCTCTTGTAAATGTGTTCATTTAGAGTTAGAGGTTGAGCTATAGTTAGCTAGTTTGAAATGTTTAAAATGTGAAGTCGTCATTATGGTGATCAGTATTCCCTCTAGTAGTATGCAATAGTGTTGTAGTAAGATTAGCATGTATTGCCTCCTGTTGTGTTCTGTGAATCATCGTGATACTGAGTGTAATCGCTAGAGGGCAGTAAAAGCTAATAAGAGGATCTAGTGAGAGGATGAAGAAGTTTCTGATGTCCTGTTTTACTGATGCTTCCTACATTAAATAAAGATTTGGATTTGGCTTTTGTTTTCGTTCTTTAACATCTTACAACATCACAAACTGGAGACAAGGAATCCCCACACTGTACAGTGAACTGGTTTGCTTAGTGCTGGTTTGAATGGACTTAAGGATTCTTGAAGGCCTAAGTGCATATGGACTCTGATCTACAAGCTACTGTGAACTCAGTCAAGAACTGGTAATGTGAACTGCATGTTCAATTAAGTCTGAAACTGGTGATTCGCACCCCAAATGAGTTCCAAAAGAACTGAATTTGAATGAACGGAATCAAATTTTTGAATTAACTGATTTATTTTTGTTGATAGGTTTTATCATGCTAAATGAGCCCCAGAATTGGTAATTGGGTATTTTAATTTCTTGGATATTTTTTTTATAAATTCGATTCTTTTTGTTGTTTTTTGTTGAACTTCACATTTGTTTCTATGAAAGGAGCTTTGCTGTTTGTGTGTTAACACATCCACATATTAAGTGTTCCTACTTGTTTTTATTTTTTATGTGTGTATCCTTTGTATTGGTGACTGACTGAGAAATCTCAGTAGGTTTAATCACCTGGTTGGCCTCCCAATTAACTAGGTCAATCCGTGACATTGTTTTGCTGTTCCTTTCAGAAAGTCTGTTAATCCCACCGATGCCTCTTGACATGTGGCTGCGTATGTTCAACAACTACTTGCTAGAGATTAATTTGTGCCACATTACTTCAGTGTTCAGGAACGGAGGGACAGCAGATATTTTACGCTCTATAAGAGACAGGTGACAGTGACACTTATGCCTCTGCTGTCTGTGCACTAGAGAAACATTTTACTCCAAAAGTCAATGTTGTTGTTAGAACTATATGCATTCAGAAAGCGAGCTGAATTTCCACATGAGAATGTTTATATGCGGAATATATATTTGCCTTATGTGCCCATAATACGTGTATCAACTACTGAAACACTTGTTAACTACCAGTATAGAGAAAAGTTGCTACTGGAGACAGACCTAACCTTGGACATACAGTCAGAACAAAAAATTATTCAGACACCAGGTATAATTAAATTTTTTTTATTGTGGGTGCAGGACACTATAGTTCATTTATGTAAGTGAGGAGAGCAAAATAAAGTAAACTGTGACATATTATAACCAAAAAATCTCCATACAGTGAACAAAATTAAGCATTGCTTGGTAATAGTTTGAGCTAAACTGGTATTATCTAATTGTGTAGTTAAATTTAACAGCTGACAGATATTCAACATAATTATTTGTGAGACAGAAGGACGGACAAAACCAGTGAAATATCAAATTAGATCTTGTCATATTTTATTACCATTTTCTAAACTATAGCGAATAAACTGTGATAATGTGAGAAATGTTAAAGGTGTCTGAATAAATGTTTGTTCGACTGTACATGCATAGACACGCGTAACTTACACTGAATGTTTTCTATCGCAGCTCATTAATCGGTGCATGAATGAGTGAGTAAATGGGTGAATGTGAGGCAATATGTAAAGCGCTTTGGTGGCCATGGGTCTGTTAAAGCGCTATATAAATGCAGTCCATTTACCATTTACCATTTAATCTGTTTGTGGCCGTGATCATGGACAACTTCGACAATCTGACCCGTGATTGGTCGATACTGGAGCCACATCATTTAGACGAGTTTAAGAAGATCTGGGCTGAATACAACCCTGAGGCAACGTAAGCAAAGCCTTAAAGTCACCATGAAATCGACGTGTTATTATAAATGATTTATGGGGGCATATCATTGTTTTAAATTCATCCTTCATAACTTCCCTCCCGCTGATGATGTGGGCGGGGCAACCTGTCACTCACAGGAGATCCACCAATAGCAAACCATCCAACAATTCCCCAAGGACACAATCAAGCCCCGCCCACATTTGCCTTGAGAAAAAAAGAATAGTGCAACTCCCGCAAATATACATTCTAAATCGCACAAAACTACAAACTAACAGCACCAGGCACAAGCTGCGAATCTGATGCTCAGTCAGGGAAAAAGAGGCATTCGTATGCGTGTGGGCCATAGAAAAGTGTTGCACGTATTTGTGGTGCCGATGCTTTACTTTGCAAAAGTCGAACCTGAACTTGTAGATCTGATTTCTTCCACACTGAGTTCCCTTCCAGTCTCTGACTCTGACAGTGCAGTAATGGCAGCTCTTCGTGAACAGATTAGCCGTGGCTGGCCTCTGTCCATGCGGAGGATCTAATGCCCTACTACAAAGAGAGGGATGAGCTCTCAGTTAAGGTCTATTACATCTTCAGACTCGTTGCGTCATACACTGATCAGCCTGGCCCATGAGAGCCCCCGGGGGATTGCATGCACTAAACAGCGTCTAATTAGTGACTTTTACTGGTGGCCTTGAATGAACTCTCAGGCCTTGTCCACACTAATTTTTTCGTTTGAAAGTGCATATTTTTCTCTCCATTTTGTCCTTCTGTCCACACTGAGTCGGAGTGATTACTAACCTTTTTGAGAACGCTCTACAAAGTGGATGCATTTGAAAGTGCTGCTTTGCCGTTGCAGTGTGGACTGTCAAAAACGAGGTATTTAAAAACGATGATGAAAGTTTAGTCACGTGACTCATATTGGACCAATAGATATTCATGTTTATAGCAGTATTGTGCCTGTTATGTGCCAACGCATTCTCATCCTTTGGCGTCATATGTGACGCCATATGACAAAACGGCGAAATACTACGCACATGGCAGCCTTTATCGTCAATATAACACGCACTGTGATGGGTAGGTTTAGGTGTGGGGTAGGGTCTGCGTCTCATATTCACGCTAAAGGATGCCAGTCAACTTTATGACGCCTTGGGTTCGCGTGTTATATTCACGCTAAAGGGTGCCATGTGCGTAGTATTTCGCCGTTTTTTCATATGGCGTCACATATGCCGCCAAAGGATGAGAACGGGCTCTATGTGCTGTTCACTTTCACACAGTTGCTAAAATATGCTACTTTGCTCACTCTTCATATCACAGTTCTGCAAAGATGACAGAAAATTCACTCACATGTGCTGTCCTGCGGTGAACCATGAGAGCGGTTTTAGTCCAAACGTGCGGTGACTGAATGGGACTTGGTCCTGAGATATTTCGCTAAATACAATTATCCTGCCAGAAGAATTGCGAAATAACTTTATTATTTTATTTTTCCATCTGTATCATCTCAGTGAGCTTTTGAGAGGTTTTACGAGGTGAATTTAGCATTTTCCAACTTTTAAGTGTGGATGAGAAACTTTTGGAAATGCCTGAAAACGCTAGCCTAGAAATCTAGACGCACCCTAGCGGCAGCAACATTTATTTTGCAGCCAGTGTAGTCTAGCAACTCTCCGTTGGCTTTCGAGCTAAAAAAAACAAACTCTAGTCAGGCCTATCACATCGTGTATAGAGTTGGTGGACGGACTTAACATAATGACGTCAGAGTCACTGTTCCGCGTGAATTCCCTGCTACTTGAAAACAGAGAAGATGACCGCCGCTGCTGGCGAACAGCTGTCTTTCAAATCGGCTTTGGCTGCGACTCTGGAGGACTTGGAGTTAAGCTTTTCTTTGAGAAAAAAACGGCAAAGTCTTAAAGAAGGAAGATGCGTTCGGAGTTTTGCCGACCGGATACGGCAAAAGTTTAATATATCAACTTGCTCCGCTGGTGGGAAAACGCATTGGACTCACTCAGCCACAACCGTGCGTTGCTCTGGTTGGTTGTAGCGCTGTCCTATTGCGTGCAGAGGGAATTTGAAAGACAAACGTTTATCCCGCACCTCGGATTGAGCCCTGCCAATGGTGAGTTCCCAGACATAACATCTTGATGTGGGTCTGGCTTGCCAGGCTATGAAAACGCTAGTGTGGATGGAGAGCCTTTTTAAACATATCTGGATTAATGTAGACGTAGCCTCGAGTTCAGACCTGCAGATCTGCCTTGTCAGTCTAACGACAAAACAACTATCACTCATCCAGCGCCTCTATGACATGTTCCCCTCCCTGACGGTCCCTGGAAGAAATACGCCTTGATATTGT
>NW_027508733.1:662500-817500 GCF_051911475.1 Siphateles boraxobius
GAGTTCATGGAGGGCATCGAGGCGGACGAGGTTCTCACTGTGATGTTAACCCAGAGTTTGGATCTGACTCATATTGCCAGTAATATCCACAGCGAGTCTGATTCTGAACAGCAGGTCGACTGACCCCAGACCAGCCCGAGTTGCCAAACATAATGAAGATGATGAGGGGAGTCTGGACCGCTTCTGAACTCTGAACTAATCCTGTTGATTCAGGACTGACTAAAGAGCTTTAAACCCTTTATACATCAGATATGATCAGTAATAACAGAATAGTGCACTGCATTTCACAAGCCTGATTATTCCCCTGTAATCTCACAGAATAACTGAGACTAGATCAAATGCTTTATTTAAGTGCACTTATGCATGTCGAATCGAAACTTAATTTCTATTAAATAAAACCTGTAAAATGCAATATTTCTTCGGTCCTGTGATGTAAATCAGGCAAAAAATCTGTAATGCAAGAACTTGCTTTTAAAGGGGTCATATAATGCCATTTTTGTACAAGCTAATATGATTCTTTAGGGTCTAAATTAAAAGTTTGTAATATACTTTAATTAAAAATTCTCATTAGTATTGTAAGAAAACACTTATTTTACCTGGTCAAAAACAGCTCTGTTGTCAGCACGCCGTTTAAGTGTATGTGTCTTTAAATGATAATGAGCTTTGCTGACTCCGCCCCTCTGTTCTGTGCGTACACCGTTTGTAACACAATAACACAATAACTATAACGCGTTGTTCATTATAAACGTGGGATTATGAATTATATTGAGAACGTCGTACATAGAAAACATGCCGTAATCTACCCTGAGTGTAAACCTTAGCCGCATTCATCGCAAAGCTAGCGATTTGCAAAGATTAATATAAATATTAATATAAAGGTTAATAAAACGTTACACTCACTTCAGTTCTTCTGGAGGTGCAGCAGGAACACGAATAGTTGGTTGGTACCGATCCTTTTTTCAGGAGCAGCTTCTTAGCAAAACCAGCTTTATACTGACCCTCCTCGTTTATAAAGCAGTCTGGTGTGTGAAATGATTTGCGCAAACATAAAAGCATTTACGTTGATCGTGGGGAATATTCCCTTCGAAAACAAACTCAGCCACTGCGTCTTCAGCGGTTCGGATTTAGGAACATTAAAATGACTGCTGTGTTCCTTATTGTACCCAAGAACAGAACACCACTTCACTTAGACTCCATTCTGCTCATAGACAGTGCTCAGCGTACTTTTCGGCACGACACCGGTCCGCGCGGACTATGATTGACAGCTCGCTCATGAGCGAGGGCGGGTCTGTGTTGAAACGCTGCTGTCAATCAACAATCGTGGGAGGGGCGTCCGATCTAGTGACGTCACAAAATCAAACGGCTCAATTTGAGGCAGGGGAAAACATATAAGGAGATTAAAACAAAATCACTGGATGGCTTTTTATCATTATATGATGGTTGTGTACAGGCACTGCCAACACACATTTCAGTACAATCAACTTGTAAAAGTGCATGTACCATTATATGACCCCTTTAAGGGCTCATCACTGGACTGCTAGTGACTCTATTCATAAGCATCTTATCCTCTAGATCAGCAGGGGGCGCCACTCTTCAGACTCCTGCTGAACACCACTCATTAAGCCTGATTTGTTACACCTGTTTTTTGCCCTATATTAGTGCGTTTGTATCATGCAAGTGGCTGCGTCTGGAATCGCATACTCTCTTGTGTAGGTACTTATTTGAACTAAAAAAAAAGTATGTGCAATGCATATGGTATGAATGTAATCTGGATGTACAACAGTGGCCATGTTGCTATTATCATGTGACCTACCAGCGTCAGTTCCTTCGCTTTACTGCCATTCACAAATCCTCTCCCGTGGCCTCATGGGATGGTAAAGTATCCATTGTATGCACACTTCAGAATCTCGCCGGCACTGTAAAAAATAATCCTGTAAAAAAACGGTAAACTACTGGCAGCTCTGGTTACCAGCATCATAACGTAAAAATATATAGCTGTTAAAAACAGTTTGATACTGTGGCTGACAAAACTGTATTTAACTGTTAATTTCAAAAACAGTAACACACCGTGTTTTTACGGTATGATGCTGAAAGTGAAAGTGACACGTGATGGCCAAGTATGGTAACCCATACTTGGAATTTGACTTGTGCATTAATGGAGAGGTCAAAAAAATTAATGGAGAGGTCAAAGTGCAACCACAGCTGCCAGTAGTTTACCGTTTTTTTTTTTTTTTACAGTTCGAGGTACTTCTCGCCTACTCTTTTATGGGTGCTTCACAAATGCAAGGCTGCATCCGAGTGAGGCTTGTGTCCTTCCTAGCTGAGTCCTTCGAAGGCTTGTGGGCTAGAGTCCGCCATTAAACGCGAGAATCAGACGGCCTAGTAAGTGCGCATGGCTACATCACTCGTTTTCACCCCCATGGTCACAGCGTGAAAATATTAAAAACTTTATATTAAAAACCTTTGAAATAACTGATTGTGTGGTCTCGCAGTGGTTTGAGTTACTCACAGTTTAACAGTATTTGATTAATTTACAAAAAAAAACAGAAGCAAACATAATACCTTTATCTCTAAAATCTTTTTCTTTTTTGTTGTCTTACATCACGTAGTGAAATTAGACAAGCTCAGGATCAATTCATTTTATGCAAATTCTTTGTGAATTGGAATGTGTGCAAAGGGTTGTGGGTGTTTGGAGGATTTGAAGGATGCACTCGATGAATCCTTCGTAACAGACCGAGTGAAGGACGCGAAACGAAGGCTGTCTTCAAAGGAACCTGTGATTTGAGATGTTCTTTGACGGAGTTTGATGACGTGGTGTTACGAGATATGCAGCTTCACTAGGACGAAGCTTTCCGATTGAGAAGCACCCCAAAGAGTACTGGGAATTACGACATAATTCTTTTGTCACATGCTTTTTTTCGCTTACAGTATAGTAGCGAAGTATGCGATTTTGAAATCAGCCTTAAGGTCCTTGCACACTGAGTCCGAAATTCGCATTCGAAATTTTCGGATGTTCAAAAATAAATACAACCTCATGTTTTGTCAATCACATTTACACGCGGCCTCCGAAACTTTCGTCCATCATAAAACTAATTTGGCTCTGGTTTGATTGTCTGCGTTTTTCGCATCCGTAGCAAGCATTTTGAAAACGCATATGAAAACTTCGGACTCAGTGTACATTGTCCTGAAGTGTTCAGTCTTGAACTGACGTTTCCAGTTGCCTACTTATTACCTTGCCTTATTATTACTCAGTAAAATTAAGATTTTTAATATTTTATATATATATACTTAATATATATATATATATATATATATATATATATATGAAGTATTTTAATGTTACTGTAACAAGGCCCCTGGGGCCTGATGTATAAACATTGCGTCCGCACAAAAAAGGCATTAAAATGTGCATACGCAATTTAGGGTCACCATATAGGGACACTCTAGACCATGCATACACACTCTTTTACTGGAGTGAACGAAGTGATGAAGTAAACAGAATAATTTTAAACTCTATTTACAATTTTTTTTAAATAAATTTAAATAGAAATATTTGTAGTGGATGGGCTGCTTTTGAACACTTTTGACATGCTGTGTTTTAATGTTTTAACCAATGAGGATTGCTTGGCTCAGGATAATTACAATTTTAAAATTGTGTTCTAAACATGTTCTGACAAAAAAAAATGTGTGCGAATAATGATCAGTGATGCACACTTGACTTCATCCAAGCAGATGAGCTAGCAACATAGATGATAATAACAGACACTGAAGGACTCGGTCAGTGATCGAACGCTCCATTGGCCAGTTTGAATAGGTCCAATGACAAAGTTGTCTTCTTCTTGTTTACTAATTATATTGCACAGGGCGTGCAGTCATGAATAAGGAGACGTACAGCGAGTACCGAACAAACTTGGAACTTTTATTAGCTAACATTCAGCCCTTTCACATGTCATATAGTACCCATCATCCTGGCGCAAAGCCAATATTCCCCAGCTACCTTGCCGTGGCGCCGTAAATCAGTGTCCCAAATATTCAGTGCTTACCTGAATGTTACATCCCCTTTGTTTTGAAAGAATAAAAAATAAAACACATTAAGTCAACGCATTATGCATACTCAAATCACTGAAACATTACTCTAGTCTAAACAGAGGTTGCTGCATTTCACAAAACATCTAGACACCTCTGAAACTTAACGTAGCACACAATATGCAAAAGTACTTAGGAACAAAATGTCCATTATTCTCTGGCAGCCCATACCAGATCTTAGATCCCAGTTCTCTCATAGGGGCAGCGATCCGCCTACACCCCAGACGAATTACTAATCACAAATCAAGGATTGCTCACGGTCACACTGCTCGACCTGTTCTGGTATAGTATTGTGTGGGCTGGATCTCTCTGTCATTTGAATGCTGTGTTGGTACTTCAGTGTGTACCTGAAGCATTGATGAGGCAGTGCTGTTTTGCTCTTCCTCTAGGTTTGCAGAAACGCAGGTATTTTCCACAGGATCCTCTTTTGTGCTGAGAAGATGACGACGGTTTCTGCGATACATCCGACCATCTGAAGTGCAAACATGATAGGATCTTTGTGTATTTGCAGGGTGTACAACAACAGCTGGTTTCCAAAGTCTGTGCTCTTGAATGCGAACACATTGTCCATTGTGAAGCTATGACAGTGGACGAGTCGAGCGATCGTAATACTTTTTCTGATGCTGCTGCTGCTTCACTCTTTTGGAGTGTGCCTCTGTGAAACTGACAATTTCAGGTAGGAGCTGCTTAAGGATCTCAGTCTGCGACTCATGAGAAGCAGGGGAGGTGACTTGAAGTTGTCTACAGGTGTATTCCTACACTCTAACAATCTGAGATGCACACCTTTCCTGTCCATCTTGGCTTTTGTCAAGATCGATTTTGTCTTCTCAGCCAAACCATTGCTCTGGGGGTAATGAGGGCTTGTGGTGGTGTGCATGAAATCCCATGTCTTTGCAAAGTCTTCAAAATCCTTGGCCCGATATTGTGGACCTTTGTCGGAGACAACATTCTCTGGGATGCCATGTCTTGCAAAAATAACTTTGAGTTTGCTGATGACAGTAGCAGCAGTGGTCGTGCTGAGTTTGTCCATATAGTAGTCTATAGTATAGTATAGACTATAGTAGTCTACTGTAACCATGTATTCTTCTCTGTTCCAGGTAAAGAGGTCTGAAGTTTTATCACCTGCCATGGTCTGGTTGGTATTTCGTGAGGAATCATGGGCTCCTTGGTGTTTGAACAGCGTCGCTCCAGGCAGGTATCGCATCTTTCGACCATGCGTTCTCTGTTTACACATTCCTGGCCAGAATAACACATCTCGTGCTCTTTGCTTCGAATTCTCTATGCCCATGTGACTGACGTGAATGCGTGCGAGCAGATCTTCTCAGAGTGAGGAGGGTACGACTATCTTCTCACCTTTGAGAATGATTTTGTTGGTCAACGACAGTTCGTCTCGGAAACCCCAGAAGTCGCTAATGTCTGCAGGGCATTTTCTCCTCTCTCCGGGGCAAATCCATCCAGAATCACCTGTCTGAGCTGGACAAGCTGGCTGTCTAACTCAGTCTCAGCACGGATCTGTTGCAGCCTTGTGTCACTGACAGGTAAGCTTTTGTGAACCTGCCATGTCAATCTGCGAGTCCATTCCCTCACTGATATTGTGGTGCTCTGTCTCTATGAACTTCCTAGAGAGGGTGTCTGCCACAGGAATCTCCTCTCCTGGACGGTGTGTGATAGTGATATCATATTTCTGGAGTTGCCGGATTATTCTTTGAAGTCGCGGCGGAGCTGCAGCTAGTGTTTTTTTTCATCACAGCTTCAAGCGGCTTGTGATCAGACTCCACTTTGACTTTTCGGCCATATACAGGTCCTTCTCAAAAAATTAGCATATTGTGATAAAGTTAATTATTTTCCATAATGTAATGATAAAAATTAAACTTTCATATATTTTAGATTCATTGCACACCAACTGAAATATTTCAGGTCTTTTATTGTTTTAATACTGATGATTTTGGCATACAGCTCATGAAAACCCCAAATTCCTGTCTCAAAAAATTAGCATATCATGAAAAGGGTCTCTAAACAAGCTATTAACCTAATCATCTGAATCAACTAATTAATTATAAACACCTGCAAAAGATTCCTGAGGCTTTTAAAAACTCCCAGCCTGTTTCATTACTCAAAACCGCAATCATGGGTAAGACTGCCGACCTGACTGCTGTCCAGAAGGCCATCATTGACACCCTCAAGCAAGAGGGTAAGACACAGAAAGAAATTTCTGAACAAATAGGCTGTTCCCAGAGTGCTGTATCAAGGCACCTCAGTGGGAAGTCTGTGGGAAGGAAAAAGTGTGGCAAAAAACGCTGCACAACGAGAAGAGGTGACCGGACCCTGAGGAAGATTGTGGAGAAGGACCGATTCCAGACCTTGGGGGACCTGCGGAGGCAGTGGACTGAGTCTGGAGTAGAAACATCCAGAGCCACCGTGCACAGGTGTGTGCAGGAAATGGGCTACAGGTGCCGCATTCCCCAGGTCAAGCCACTTTTGAACCAGAAACAGCGGCAGAAGCGCCTGACCTGGGCTACAGAGAAGCAGCACTGGACTGTTGCTCAGTTTTGCATGTCATTCGGAAATCAAGGTGCCAGAGTCTGGAGGAAGACTGGGGAGAAGTAAATGCCAAAATGCCTGAAGTCCAGTGTCAAGTACCCACAGTCAGTGATGGTCTGGGGTGCCATGTCAGCTGCTGGTGTTGGTCCACTGTGTTTTATCAAGGGCAGGGTCAATGCAGCTATCAGGAGATTTTGGAGCACTTCATGCTTCCATCTGCTGAAAAGCTTTATGGAGATGAAGATTTCATTTTTCAGCACGACCTGGCACCTGCTCACAGTGCCAAAACCACTGGTAAATTGTTTACTGACCATGGTATTACTGTGCTCAATTGGCCTGCCAACTCTCCTGACCTGAACCCCATAGAGAATCTGTGGGATATTGTGAAGAGAAAGTTGAGAGACGCAAGACCCAACACTCTGGATGCGCTTAAGGCCGCTATCGAAACATCCTGGGCCTCCATAACACCTCAGCAGTGCCACAGGCTGATTGCCTCCATGCCACGCCGCATTGAAGCAGTCATTTCTGCAAAAGGATTCCCGACCAAGTATTGACTATTGTGTGCATAACTGAACATAATTATTTGAAGGTTGACTTTTTTTTTTGTATTAAAAACACTTCTTTTATTGGTCGGATGAAATATGCTAATTTTTTGAGACAGGATTTTGGGTTTTCATGAGCTGTATGCCAAAATCATCAGTATTAAAACAATAAAACACCTGAAATATTTCAGTTGGTGTGCAATGAATCTAAAATATATGAAAGTTTAATTTTTATCATTACATTATGGAAAATAATGAACTTTATCACAATATGCTAATTTTTTGAGAAGGACCTGTACATACTGATGAAAGTGCTTGCAGCCGAATAAGACCGCGTAGAGCTCCTTCTCTATCTGAGCATATTCTTCTCTATTCTCCCGCACTCGCGGAGAGTGAATGCCAAACACGATGCGATCTCTAACCATTTCCACGCTGTCTGTATAAGTCTTTCACTAATCGTCTTAGTTCAGTCATAAATTGCTCAAAACTTTCGTTGGCTCCTTGAATTCGCTCATGAAATTTATATATATTATATACATTAAAATTGTGTTTGTTTTGGGCATCACACATGCTTCATACTTGTCGTAATATGTTTTCAGTACGTTTGCTTCATCTGTCGTCAGCGCCCAGGTGTTGAAGATGTCTCTTCCTTTCTCTCCTATTCACAGGAGCAAATAACTGCACTTTTCGTCTTCACCTCGTGTCTTCAACGGACCCGCGAACATGAGCTCCGCATGCTGTCTGAACTTACGCCATGCATCTGGTAAGTTAGACGATTCCCAATTCATGTGGGTACCCATCATCCTGGCGCCAAGCCAATATTCCCCAGCAACGTGGTGCCGTAAATCAGTGTCACAAATTTTCAGTGCTTACCTGAATATTACAACAGTACTGTACAACCTCTAGTGCACACAGGTGTGCTATTTGTGTTGTGTATTGACAGACAGTAGCCTAATGATCACCCCTTTCATGGTCTTCCCAATATTGTGAAAAATACCACTGTACTTGAAGACAGAATTTGAAGGAAACAGTAAGATATGCACATTGTATTTTAAAATATTTTGTCAGTGCTTTTTGTCAGAGTCAGTCAATTATTTACACTGCGAGAAATTAGGCCTATCAGTTTCCATTAAAAACAAATAAACATCCTAAAATATATGTTTACATTATAGGCAAAACTGCATAAACTAGATTTGCTTAAAGCAATCAAAAATACAATTTGGTCAGTGGAAAAGTTTGAGAATAACTCTTGCCTGAACAATTTTCTCTGAAATGTATTTGATACAATATTGATTTATTGATTCTAAAACAAGGCAAGAAAACGTAATGATTTTTAGCAATGTAAAGTGACGGCACATAGTCCGTGTTTAGTTTTTTTCCTAATGTGTTGTGTTGAACATGGTATCACGTTATGCATAGTAATATTACAATATGCATTGTAACATGTTTTTCGCAGAGGAGACGGGGTGGAGATTCAGATACGCACAATCTTCAGCTGACTGGGTTTATAAAGGACATTTTGCGCAGGATCTGGTTTTATAAATCTGAAAACTGTTGTGTGTATGCAAAATCTAGCTTTAGTGTGTACGCACACTTTTAGGATGAAATCTATGTAAGGTTTTATACATGAGGCCCCTGACGTAAGATTTGATCGTAGCCACCGCTCACGTCCATATTGATAAATGCCAAGTTTTGCGTGGAAACGGCTGTATGCCCAGTTTTCTGTCAGACTTTCCTTTCATAAATGAGGCCCATCATGTTTTAAAATGTACCAAAAGAAAAGTAATTTTGTATGATTGCTTTAGTTCAGGTCTTCAGACCTGCTTCTGTAGCACCATTAATATCCAAAATATCTGGCTCATCAATAATGTTTAAAACTGTTTCACATGACAAGACACCATTTTTCTTTCAGCTCCTTTCTTAACCTTTTCACTTCATACAGTTGTTCAAGCTTTTCCTTGAACTGATCTCTTCTCTTTCTGGAATCATTCAATTGCTCTATTTTTCTGTTCATTTCATCACACACTTTTTCTTGTCTTCTCCTGATCTCCACTTCTAGCTCTTGTTTCAGATCTTCAATCATTTTCTCCCATCTCTTTCTCTTCCCACTTCTTCTCTCTTCATCCTCTTGTTTTCTTCTATCCCACTCCTCTTTTCTATTTTGCTCCAGCTGCTCATAATGGCTTTTCATTTCATTTATCTCTTTTTCATATTCTCTCTCTATCAGCGTTTTCTCTTTTCTCAGTTTCTGTTTCTCCTCCTCTGAATTCTGTCTTTCTTCTTTTCTTTCAGTTTCAAATCTCTTTCTAATTTTCTCCAGTTCTTCTTGTTTTTCTCTCAGTTGTTCCTGGTGTCTCTCTTTACTCTTTCTTTCCTCTTCCTCTCGTTCTCTCATCTGTTTTTTCTTCTCTTTCTCCCATTCTCTCTGCTGTCGTTTAATTTCCTCTTGAATCTTTGTTGAAATTTTGTCATCTTCTGCCTTTTTTATTTTTCTCTTCCATTCTTCTCTCTCTTTCTCTTCTTGTTCCTTCCTCATTTGTTCCTCTAAATCTCTCTTTTTTATTTCATCTTCCTGTTTTCTTCGTAACTCTGCCATGCTGTGTTCCTGCTCAGTTTTCAACCTTTCTTGATCTTGTTTATATTCTTCTTCTCTCTTTTTCTTCTCCTTATCACTTTCTTTTAGCTGTTTTTCATACAGTAATCTCTGCTTTTTAATCTTTCTCTCCATTTCATCTATTCTATGATCATATTCAGTTCTTTGCTGTTCTTCCTCTTCTGATCGTTCCCAATCCTCCTCCTCTCGTTTCTTCTGGTCTGATTTTTCTTTCTCCTCAAACTCTCTCCTCAGTGTTTCCTCTTTTTCTCTGAACTTGTTCTCCAGTCTCTCTCTCTCCTCATCTATCTTTCGTTTCTTCTCCTCCAGTCTCTGTCTCATGCGTTTGATATCCAGGTCATATCTGGCTTCTAATTCTTCAACTTGATCCTGATTTTTTCTCTTATTCTCTTCCAGCATTTCTCTTCTGTTTTCAATAGAGATCGCTGCCTCCTGAAACATCTCATTAGTGAAGTATCGGCCCTCATTAGATTTCTTCACCTCTTCTATCATGTTTAACAGCTCAGTAACTTGCGTCCGATCTTGTGTTTCTCTGTTGTTAAAAGCCAGGAATCTGTTTCCACAGTCACTGATCAGTTTCTTGAGATCATCATTTTTAGTTTTCTCTACATATTGTTCTATTGTTTGTTTTTTCAGAGCATCTCCTTTAGTGAAGAGAACAATACTGAAATCTGCTGCTTTTGGACCAAATAT
The DNA here is from genome assembly GCF_051911475.1 of Siphateles boraxobius. NCBI lineage: Eukaryota > Metazoa > Chordata > Actinopteri > Cypriniformes > Leuciscidae > Siphateles > Siphateles boraxobius. The sequence continues at coordinate 672,977 of NW_027508733.1, forward strand.
CATCTTTATCACGTCTAAAGTTTCTTTCTCCTCTTGAGTGATTTCTCCCAAACTCAACACAATGATGAACACATGAGGTCCAGGTGCGGACAGTGAAATACACTTCATCATTTCTTCCTGCACTTGTTCTTTTGACAGTGAAGTGTCAAAGAGTCCTGGAGTATCAACAACAGCTACTGATTTACCATCAACTTCACCAACTCCCAGTGTGGTCACCAAATGTTTACTGTCTTTACTGCAAAACTCATTGTTTCCGAGGATAGTGTTTCCTGTGGAACTCTTTCCATTTCCTGTCCTCCCAAACAGCAAGATTCTCAAACATTCCGGATCTGATGTTGAATCTTCATCAACTGAAAATGACAATGATAGAGTTTAGAGATTAACAACAATTGATTACATTTGGGACCCTTAGCAAGGTGTTAAATTTTAACCTAAAATTTAAACAATTTACAACAGTTTATCTCAGTGGTCCTCAATGTTTTTTGGACCATCACCCTGGTCCCTTACCACCACCATTAAATAAAATTTACTGTCTTCCCTGAATATTAATGTTGATTATTATTATTAGGGGCCTTAAGCACTGTGTAGGCACCTATTGTAGACATTCTTTTTTTTCTTCTTCTTCTTCTACCAATGACTCTATGGCAACCCATAGAACTGTATAGTAATAAATTATGAAATTTGATACACATACAGACAATCCAAATATTAACCATAGCAAATTGTGAGTCTCTAACTCAATCTCTCTAGCGCCACCAACTGTCCAAAGTTTCACTCATTTATGCTAATAACTTTTGAACTATATAGGGTAGAAACAAAATTCCTTGGCGTTTCAAGATAATGAAAGACTATTCGATTATTCAAATCCCTTTTCTGGAAGTCTGACCGCTCTGATTGGATTTTGCGTGGTTTTTGTAACTTTCTAATGTCACATAAAACGTAAACGTTAGATCTTGTCATAGAAAACATGCTGAAAGTTGCTGCCGAAACAAGGCTGTGTTTTTCTTGAATCCAAGATGGCGCCGCGGATGGCTGCCTCGGTGTGGAGCTCTCCAGCTATTGTGTTGTTTTTGTTCGTTTGTTCTGCGTTTAGTCATTCTTTTCCTATCAGTTTCACCAAAGACGAACTACTGGACATTAGGAAACACACACCAGAAACCTTTTCTACAGTTTTTGATTATTCGGACGTTTTGCTGGACATTCTCGTCGGAGGGGCAGCGTTGTTGTTCAAACGCGCGTTCAGACGCAAACGCGGGAAGCGAGCCGGCGCGCTGGTTAAACTCCGTGAGCGCGGCCTGCGCACTGCACTCCCCAGCATTCATCTCGCGAATCTCCGATCCCTTCCTAACAAAACGGATGAACTTCTTCTCCTCACCCACACTAACAAGGATTTTTTAAACTCTGCTGCTTTGTGCTTCACTGAAACCTGGCTGAGTGAAGCCATACCGGACAACGCAATACATCTGCCGGGCTTCCAGCTGTTCCGAGCGGATCGCATCGCGGAGCTAACGGGGAAAACGAGAGGTGGTGGATTGTGTTTCTACATTAACGAAAGTTGGTGTTCAGATGTAACAACACTGAAGAAGATGTGCTCTCCTAATTTAGAGGCACATTTCATAAACTGTAAACCCTTCTACTCGCCTCGGGAATTTTCCTCTTTCATTCTCGTGAATGTTTACATCCCTCCAGACGCGTGCGCGAGCGCGGCGCTACAACAGCTGGCTGAACAAATATCTGAAACGGAACAAAGGTACCCAGACTCTCTTTTAATCATTCTTGGGGATTTTAACAAAGCAAATCTTTCCCGTGAACTACCAAAATACAGACAGCACGTTACATGTCCCACCAGAGAAAGTAATATACTGGACCACTGTTACACCACAATAAGAAATGCATATCACTCCGTCCCACGGGCAGCTTTGGGGCTCTCTGATCACTGTTTGGTTCATCTCATACCGACATACAGGCAGAAACTGAAATCAGCTAAACCTGGAATAAGGACTGTGAAAAGATGGACTAATGAAGCAGAGCAGAATCTACAGGCCTGCTTTGATTGCACTGATTGGACTGTTTTTGAAGCTGCTACCAATGATCTGGATGAGCTCACAGATACTGTAACATCATATATAAGTTTCTGTGAGGATACATGCATTCCTACCAGGACATTCTTATCATTCACTAATGATAAACCATGGTTTACTGGGAAACTCAAACACCTTCGTCATGCCAAAGAGGATGCTTACAGAAGTGGGGATAAAATCTTGTATAACCAGGCCAGAAACAGATTGACAAAGGAGATCAGAGTTGCTAAAAGGAACTACTCTGATAAACTGAAAAACCAGTTTTCATCCAACGACCCATCATCAGTCTGGAATGGCCTGAGGAACATTACCAACTACAAGTCACCATCCCCTCGATCTGTGGACAATCAACACCTGGCTGACGATTTAAATTCATTTTACTGCCGGTTTGAAAAGCCCTCATTCACACCACACACCCGGTCTGATCTGCACTTCACACATTCAGCATCACCTCCTGTTCTCCAATTATCACTCCCCCCTCCTGCCATCCAACCTGAGCTTAAGGTCTGTGTGGAGGAAGTGAGCCGAGTCTTCAAAAAACAGAAGACTAGGAAAGCCTCAGGCCCAGACGGCATCTCATCTGCTTGTTTAAAGCCTCCGCTGACCAACTGGCCCCGGTCTTCACGCAGATCTTCAACAGATCATTGGAGCAGTGTGAAGTTCCCTGCTGCTTCAAACGCTCCACTATCATTCCTGTCCCCAAAAAACCCAAAATCACTGGACTTAATGACTACAGACCTGTCGCTCTCACGTCTGTGGTCATGAAGTCGTTTGAAAGACTGGTGCTGGCCCACCTGAAGGACATCACTGGACCCCTGCTGGATCCCTTTCAGTTTGCTTACAGAGCAAACAGGTCTGTGGATGATGCAGTCAACATGGGACTGCATTATATCCTGCAACATCTCGACAGACCAGGGACTTATGCAAGGATCCTCTTTGTGGACTTCAGTTCGGCCTTCAATACCATCATGCCTGGTCTTCTCACAGCCAAACTGACCCAGCTCTCCATACCATCCTCGATCTGTCAGTGGATCAGCAGCTTCCTGACGGACCGGCAGCAGCGAGTGAGACTGGGGAAACACACATCCAAGACACTCACAATCAGCACTGGTGCTCCCCAAGGGTGTGTTCTCTCCCCACTGCTCTTCTCCCTGTACACTAATGACTGCACTTCTAAAGACCCCACTGTCAAGCTCCTGAAATTGGCAGACGACACCACTGTCATCGGTCTCATCCGAAACGGTGACGAGTCTGCCTACAGACTGGAGGTTGAACAGCTGGCTGCCTGGTGCAGTTATAACAATCTTGAGCTGAACACGCTCAAAACAGTGGAGATGATCGTGGACTTCAGGAGGAACAGCTCAGCACTCCTCCCACTCACCATCATGAACAGCACTGTGGAAGCAGTGGAGTCATTCAGGTTCCTGGGCACTATCATCTCTCAGGACCTGAAGTGGGACAATCACATTGACTCCACTGTGAAAAAGGCCCAGCAGAGACTGTACTTCCTTCGCCAGCTGAGGAAGTTCAACCTGCCACAGGATCTGCTGATTCAGTTCTACTCAGCCGTCATTGAGTCTGTCTTGTGCGCTTCCATCACTGTCTGGTTTGGTTCAGCTACCAAATCAGACATCAGGAGACTACAACGGACAGTCCGGACTGCGGAGAGGATTATTGGTGCCCCCCTGCCAAACCTCCAGGACCTGTACTCTTCCAGAGTGAGGAAGAGAGCAGGTAAAATCATCACAGACTCCACTCACCCTGGACACCACCTGTTTGAACTGTTACCGTCAAGACGGAGACTCAGATCACTGGCCACAAGAACATCTCGGCACAGGAACAGTTTCTTCCCACAGGCCATTTCCCTCCTGAACAGTTAACACTCCTCCCAAGGCATATGCCTGTAAGTGCAATACTCCCACTGTTTAGTGCAATATCCCACAACTCAGGTGATACTTATATGTAGATTTATTTATTTATAATATTCAAAACACTGTAAATAGGTTCATAATCTGTAAATCTGAAAATGTCTATTCTGACTAAACCCAACTGTGATAGTTTTATTCTCATATATTTATATTTTTATTTTTTATTCTTATAATTTGTAGTATTATGTTTCATGTTGTATTTGTATATGTCCACTGGAAGCCTCAGTACCAAAACAAATTCCTTGTGTGTGCAAGCACACTTGGCAATAAAGCTCTTTCTGATTCTGATTCTGATTCTGATTCCAAAGTGCCGGATAAGCAGAAAATATGTTCTGAGGGCTGATTTGGAAAATATGTGACGTCATTATGTTGTGGCTGACATCAAGACATGAAATTTCTCTGTAGTGTATATATTTTGTTGCCATTAAAGAAAATCTCTCGCTTACTAATGTAACCCTCATTCCCTGAAGGAGGGAACGGGAGATTTAACGTTTACGTGACGACATAATTGGGATCACTTCAGGGAGCCCTATTAACTTCGAGTGTCTACAGAACGAGCCAATGAACGTTTGCGTGCGTGAGAAGCGTCCCGCGCCCCGCCCCGCACTGGGAAGCGGGAAGCGGGCGCACGCACTCAGTGGTGGGAACCTTGGGCACATATCCGGGACGGGGTCTTAGGATCACGTGAGAGTTAGCCCGGCCGAATTCCAGGCACGATTCGTCGACCGAAAATGCATGCAGGTCCCCTACCCTCTTGATGGAGGCCAATGCAACCAGGAGTACTGTTTTACAGGACAGAACTTTTAACTCAGCTGATTGCAGAGGCTCAAAGGGTGGTCTCTGAAGAGCCGAAAGGACCAGAGACAAATCCCAAGAGGGTATATAGAGAGCGGGCGAGGAGGATCCTCCTCGCCCCCCTCAGGAACCTGACGATCAGATCGTGCTTTCCCAGCGACTTACCCTCAGCTGCATCGTGATGTGCAGCGATAGCGGCAACATAAACTTTAAGGGTGGAGGGAGACAGCCTTCGCTCCAACCCATCTTGCAGGAAGGAAAGCAAGGCTCTGATCGAGCAAGTTCAGGGTCCTCCTTGTGAGAAGAACACCACTCAACGAACAGGTTCCACTTCAACACATAGAGGCGCCTCGTTGAGGGGGCTCTAGTGGAAGTGATGGTGTCAGCTACCGCTGGTGGTAGGTCACCTAGAACCTCCGCGTCCCGTCCAGTGGTGCAACACGTACCTGCTTCCGTCGAAGGACAGAGTGAGTGTGCGGAGGCGTCAGTGCGTCCGCGACACAGCCACTGCTGCTCGCTGGCGATGAAAGAAGGGCTTGAGTGACAAGGCATTGCGTCGCCGACCGCCAAGTGCGCCCTCTTGGGACCCAGAGGTTTCAGAAATTGCTCTTTTGTTGAAAAAGTGGGTACCACTGGCCCGTGGCTCAGTGGCGGAACAGAAATAAAAAGGAAACAAAAGATTCTCCGCCCGACCCTCCAACGGGGGAAGGAGCGGCGCTTTCACCATCTCCAGGAGAGCAACTTGATCCACCCCTGGGTCGCCCATCTCAGGGTCGTTTGCACCTCTGCTTGCCTCCTGGTTTGGCAGCGGGCCCTGGACGAACGTGGTCGACTTCCTGCGGCTTGCTCCACGCTGAAGCCTGGGTGGTGGCTGTTGCTGAGGCTTCGCGGGAGCGGAGGACACCACAGGAGGTCGACCTCGGCGACGAGTGGACGGAGGGTCTGCGGCCGGCGGACGGGTGGGAGCAGCAGCGGTTCGCCGGGGCAGGATGTGTCGAATGGCCTCCGTCTGCTTCGGGGCGGCCGAGAACTGTTGGGCGAAGCTCTCGACTGTGTCTCCGAATAACCCAACCTGGGAGAGAGGGGCATCCAGGAACAGACATTTATCGGTGTCCCTCATGTCTGCCAGGTTGAGCCAAAGGTGGCGCTCCTGGACCACCAAGGTGGACATCGCCTGACTGACTGAACGTGCGGTTTCTTTCGTCGCTCGGAGAGCGATGTCAGTTGCCACACAGAGCTCCCGGAGGAGCTCTGGGTCAGAACCACCCTAGTTCATGTCCATGAGCGCCTGGGCCTGGTGGACCTGCAGAAGCACATAGCATGGAGGGCGGAAGCAGCCTGTCCATAGGCTCTGTAAGCCTTCTCCGTGCCTTGCCATTAAATTAAATTGACCACTTCATTGAGTTTTGTTTTGTAGAAAGAGTCTTTTTAAAAGATTTTCGTTTCGTATAAATTGTATCTTAATTTTGATCAATGTTTCATCAACCAATTGCCTGTATTTAATAAATAAGAAGCAAATATACAGCAGACAATGTAATAAGGCGCTGGCACGATCACTTGCATTGCACCTGAACTGGAGGGCGCCGAAACTCAGCTTGTGCCTCACAGATTTGAGAAATATAGGCTATCTATTATCGTCACATTCACCACCTTCTTCATCTGTGTCTTCACTACACTTCCCAGCATCCCCTGTCATCATCACCTGCACCTACGCATCATCACCCTCATCATCATCATCACCGTCACCTGTTGTCCTTGTCATTATCTGTGTATTTAAGTTCCCCTCTCACGCTTGTCTTGGCTGGTTATTGTTTGTGCACTAGCACACTGTTCTGTTGTTTTGGATCTTTGCTATTAGAATAAAGCCTTTGCTATTTGTATCTTCGCCTACCGTCATCTTCTTCATTCACCATGGACATTACAATTATGGAAAGCTTGAAATGTAAACTATTCAAAACGAAAAGAAATAGGCTACTCTCTGATTATGTAATCCATATGAAATGTGCATCTGGCGTTCATGGTGAGTCCGCATCGTCAACTTCATCTTTGCAGCGACACAGAAAAGTCCAGTTTATTAATAAACAATTAAATGTCTCCTTGCTATTTTTGATACATTCATAATTATTACTTTTGACGGTTCTTTGTGGCAAGCTTTATGTGTGCGGTCGTGTGCTTGAATGCGGCTATATTACGTAAACGCTCATTATCCTGTATATAGCCTATTTAAGTAATTAAATTAATATAAAGGGGCGATTTGTCCACTAATGGCTTAAAAACTACAAGTCGACTAGAAAAAAACTTTAGTCAGAGGCAGCCTTTATTCCACATATTCTTGCACCAGCAGGCCATTCTGGGTTGAGCGAGCAAACGGAGGGATATTCAGAGATGGCCTCTTCACTCCCATGACCGAAGCACTTCCTGAGGAGTAGGCTAGTCTTTTATCAACTAAATATTCAAATAATTAATCATTCATTTATATCTTATACACTGCCTATCATTTTAATCTCATATCAAACACAGTAGGCTATGTTATGTCTATTTAAATTTTTTATTTTATTTCACGTTTTAAGTACGATATTTTGTTAGTCCACAGCCCTCCACCTTCCCGCGCTACTGGATCTGAACAGTTACGATACACAGTGTGAACATCAATCATTTTAGATCAGATTACAATCGGATATACAAATAATCGGATTTGGAGTGACAGTATGAATGTAGTCATAGTGTCGACGAAGATCCAGGCCACATATGTGGGTGGCATACCAGTTGAATACCAAGTTGAACATAACAGCCATTTTGGGCTGTTTTAATTTTGTTGTAAAATGCTGTATTTTATGAATGCATTAGTGCAGTGTTTCCCAAACTTTTTTCAGTCGAGGCACCCTTTGAAAATTTAAAAAAAATTTGTGGCACCCTACACTAGTGTTGTCACGATAATACTTTGATACTATACCTTGAAATGTATTGATTTTCAATACCACAGGGAATAACTGCCGTATATAGGCCTACTGTCATATAGATATTTTTTAATATTATCAATTTTTTTGTCCATCCATTTAAAGTCTAGGAAATCATTAATTTCTTCTGCAGAGATGACTTTACATGATGACATATTTAATTAAGGCTTTTATTCATAATTCAGCAAAACATTGCTCAATTACCATTGCAAATCTCACCTAAATGTTTGCTCACTCAGTGTAGGCCTATTTTGTGTTTTTATATTGGGATAATTTAGTTATAATTGCACAAGATAGCTTGTTTTTAATATATTTTATAATGTAATAATTTCACAGTTAATCTCCAAATTAATGTATAAACAACATAAAGACAGTATATTTTAAATAATGGTTTAATGGCATCTTTTTTATGAATGAAGCCCAGTATCACTGATACCAATACTGCTACTGATGTCAGGAAATACACAGAAATTGAATAAAGTTATCAAACACTTTACAGTCTTCACTGCATAAATAATAAATTAAATATAGATGAATCCTTATTAAAGCTACAAGCGTTCTTTAGTCAAGAGCAGTGAGTAATTTTCTCTGTTACCTGTTCTTTGATTCTGTTGTCACTGCTGCACTTGATTATCTCACACGCGTCCCATCTTCTCACAACTCTAATTTAAGATTTTAACTAATTTAAGACTTCTCTCATGAGGATACTCAACAAAACGGACATTTTGTCATAACTGTGTGTTATTATTCGTTCAAGCACGAAAGAGAAGTCGATTCTGGCACGCGATGCGCGTCGTCAGTGTCAGCAGGACATTCACAGACAGCGCGTTCTCTTTTGTCTTTTCGCGGTTGCATGGTTTAAAAGCATTTGCATGAATAAGAACGTGATTATATAATGTAAGGCTAGCCAAAGGATGACAGAAAAAAACGGATGCTGCGTTAATTGTGTTTAAATATTTTTTAACGCGTAAAACTGAAAAACATTAATCGCACGCGTTACCGTTGACAGCAGCACGGACATAACCGATGTGTTTGTGAATATGCGGCAAGACGGACGTTGTGACAATGTTTCGTGTGTATTTGACCGTAAGCGCAACAAGCCATGAAAAAGAGGCAGCTTATGTGTGGACGCTGGGAATGAAGCACGAGAATGAAATCATGCGGAACCCCCGCAATTCAACGAACGCGGAAAACTTATGAGTTGCATTTTTTATTATAAATTTGTGTGCATTATTTGTTGTTATTAGACGCTTCCGACGATGCGAGATTGATGATACATTTATTATTATTTTTTTTACACATTTTAGCAATTTAAAAATGTTTAATGGAGTTTTTACACGGCACCCCTGCTCTCGCCAGAAGGCACCCCAGGGTGCCGCGGCACCCCGTTTGGGAAACGCTGCATTAGTGTATCATTACAAAATTTGGTATGGGTCATCGGCACCTTGCGCTGAAGTTATTCAAAGTTCTGGTCAAAATTTATGATGAACTTTCAAAAAATGCTTATAATTTTTGATTAATTTTGCCTATTTCAATGAAATGGCCTTGATAGATTTCTTGAGTCATCCCAAGAACAATGATATCAATTATGCCAAATTTAGCTATAAGTTTCCAACTCCTCCCAGGCTATTGGTCTGATTTTCACCTAATTTTATCAGATGATTTTATCATACTGACACCAAACTTTGTGTGTCATTGTCACCTCACACTGACCACAACACATCAATTTGGTCACAACGCCAGCTATTGGTCAAAAGTGAAAGCCAATTAAATCATATTATTGTTGAATATTACTAATTTTTTTCAGCCATTTTGACTAAATTATCTGCAAACGTTTTTATTTTTATTGTTGAAGTTGGTCTGATGATCAGACCAGCAAAAAATGCTAAAATGATAGCATCAGACCATCATGGCTTTTTTGGTGCTTGGCCCCGATAAATGCTGCTTGCAGCTATATTTATTATTATTATTATTATTATCATTTGTCATGTTCTGTTTAGTTTCTGTCGTGTCTGCATGCGCTCTTGTTATTTCTATGGTTACAAATTGGTTAATCATTTTGGTCAGCTGTTCCTGTTTAGTTCCTCATTAACTCTGTGTATATTTACTACCTGTTATGTTCAGTCCTTTGTCTGTTCTCGTTTACGTTCATGGTGAAAGTTGTGTTTCCAGAGTTTGTTATTAGATTTTTCTCATCTATCTAGTATCGCTTCATTACAACCAAGCCATATTTTGACATTATTATTCTTCTTCTTATGAATAGTTTTAGTAGTATATTATTAAAAGTATCATAATTGAATGCCAAATAAGATTCAAAACCCAACAAAAACTTAGAATTTTGAAAATTTTGCTATTTGTGTGAAATAGGTGTGTTGCTTAAAGTACTTAAAGTAATGGTAAATGCTTGTTAGCAATCGTGAAAAACTGTAAAGCGTTTCAGAATATTCACTTTTAATAGTTAATCGTAAACAAACTTGGCTTGCTGTTTTTGAAGGGGGATTGAACCCGAGGTTCAGCTCAAGATCCAAGCTCAAACCCCCCTATAATGGTACTGCACAGAGAAAGAATAAGAGCAGTGAAGGAACAGATGGGGAGGGGCAGGGGGATATACGCTCGTAATGATGATTGACAGGACTGAATGTTTAGGCTTCTCATGATCCTATGTATAGAAATTAATATCAAAACTTCGCCTGCCCATTCAGTCTTAATAGTTAATGGTAAACAATATTGGCTTGCTGTCCTCGAAGTGCTTGAAGGCTCGGCTCGAGCTCCAAGCTCAAAACCCCAAAAGAAGTTTGAAAAAACAGCAAGCTGCAGTCACTTTCAAGTGGTTGAGCCATATAAATAGGGCAGACTATAAGGATTTAATCCCTCTTTCCCCAAAGGATGAGTAGATTATTATTATTATTATTATTTTTGTTCCAGGGATGAGTCTTCTGGGGGAATTAGAAGAAACAGAGAATGGTCCAATCACATGAGGCCAAAATATATAAAAACAATATTGATTCGCTAAAATCAAAAGTGGGAGGATCCATTTAGATTTTCTTATTTTTAATAGGAAAATATAGCCTGGCATTTCAGACCCACATCAAGATGTTAGGTCTGGGAACTCACCGTTGGCATGCCTCAATCCGAGGGGCGGGATAAACGCTTGTCTTTCAAATTCCCTCTGCACACAATAGGATAGCGCTACAACCAACCAGAGCAACGAAGAAGGAGACGTAGTCAGAGCGACGGGGGGAGTGTTTCGCGTATGGTGTGTTGTGAATGGAGCACAATGACTGTTGCTGTTTTTGTGAAAAAAAATATGAGAATTGCGGGCGTGCTTGTGCATTCATCAAGCATCTTTGAAAAACAGAAGAAACGACTAACGTTAAGTATTGCCGAGAAAAATGACTCAAGTGCCATTCTTTGTTCTTGTTTCAAAGAAAAGTTTAACTTCAAATCCTCCAGGGTCGCGACCAAAGCCAAATCGAAAGACCGCTGTTCGCCAGCAGCAGCCGCAGCCATTCTTTGTTTTCAAGTAGCAGTGAACCGTCGCAACTCTGTCGTCATTATGTTAAGCCCGCCCGCCGACTCCATACACCACATGTGTCAAACTCCAATCCTGGAGGGCCACTGTCCTGCAGAGTTTAGCTCCAACCAGCTCCAAAAACACCTGCCTGGAAGTTTCTAGTAATCCTGAAGACCTTGATTAGCTGGATCAGGTGTGTTTAATTAGGATTTAATACACGATCTGATTGGCCTGACCAGTTTTTGTTTTTTTCAAGCTCAAAAGTCAACAGAGAGTTGCTAGACTACAGTGGCTGCAAAATAATTTTTGCTGCCGCTAGGGTCGTCTAGATTTCTAGGCTAAGGAAAATATGATTTTTAATAGGAACCAGTGGAATAGTATGACTAAATTGATTATTTCATAATTATTTTGCAATATATATTTAACTTATTTTTATCATGTTAAAGTATCCTTCTTCTCTGGCTCCCCATTGTCTCCTATTGATCTGCCGCCACTGCTCCCAAACCTACTTTTATAAATAATTTTTTTTAAAACGATGGTGGCTACACTGTAAAATAACCTGACCTAGACTTCTAATTGCTCTTTGTTGTGACTGATGATTCTTAAAGGGACACTCCAGCCATTTGCATTAAGCTTTCCATTGTTAGAAATCCAGTCATACTACTGAATGGTCGTGCAACACTCTTTCATTTTCCCCTGAGACGAGAGAAATCCTCTATTTACCTTTTTCACTTCCTCCTACAATGACGCAAAAATCGTCATTTTACGTCTGTCACGAACACACACACAGACAGCGTAGATCCAATAGCAGGTATTTATTAAAAGGGGTAATCCGTACTCACATCCAGTCCAGGCAAGGGTCAAATTCCAACAAAGACAGTCCAAGAATAAACAACAAAACACGAGAGAGAAGCAACAACAGGAACGGAAGTGTGGGGACATTAAACAACGAATCCGTACACATACTAACACAGATAGGGAATATATACACAGATCTAACAAGACTAACAATGAACAGCTGGGAACAATGATGACGGGGAACAGCTGAGTGCAATGAACTGATGAGTGACAGTGACAGACAGAATGCTGGGAAATGAAGTCAATAGTGAAGGACACCGTGATAACGAGGACCTCTAGTGGACACCTGGGGAACACAAACCCAACACTGTGACATAACCCCCCCTCTACGGAGCGGCTAACAGACGCTCCAAGACAAAACACACAACACAAGAGTTCAGGAGGGAGGTGGAATGGTGGAGGATCAGGGGGAGGGATGGGGGGCCAGGTCCATGAAAGGGAACAGAAACAGGGGGTGATGGTTTAGCCGGGGGCCAGGGCGGATGCAGACAGTCCATCGGGCGGCCAGGACGAAGCAGACAGTCCATCGGGCGGCCAGGGCGAAGCAGACAGTCCATCGGGCGGCCAGGGCGAAGCAGACAGTCCATCGGGCGGCCAGGGCGAAGCAGACAGTCCATCGGGCGGCCAGGGCGAAGCAGACAGTCCATCGGGCGGCCAGGGCGAAGCAGACAGTCCATCGGGCGGCCAGGGCGAAGCAGACAGTCCATCGGGCGGCCAGGGCGAAGAAGGCGACCCATCGGGCGGCCAGGGTGAAGAAGGCGACTCATCGGGCGGCCAGGGCGAAGCAGGCGACCCATCGGGCGGCCAGGGCGGTGAAGACCCCTCGGGCGGCCAGGGCGGTAAAGACCAGGGCGAGGGCGACCATGGCACAGGAACAGCAACAGACACCGGCTCATGCACTGGAACAGGCACTGGCTTTGGAACAGACATTGGCTCCAGCTCTGGAACAGGCACTGGCTCTGCCTCCGGCTCTGGAACAGACACTGGCTCTGCCTCCGGCTCTGGAACAGACACTGGCTCTGCCTCCGGCTCTGGAACAGACACTGGCTCTGCCTCCGGCTCTGGAACAGACACTGGCTCTGCCTCCGGCTCTGGAACAGACACTGGCTCTGCCTCCGGCTCTGGAACAGACACTGGCTCTGGAACAGGCACTGGCTCTGCCTCTGGAGCAGCAGCCACCAGCTCAGGAACTGCAAACACCAGCTCAGGAACAGTCACTAGAACAGAAATGGTAACAAGGACACACACAAACACATAAACAAACACTGGCTCAGGCGCTGGAACAGGCACTGGCTCTGGAACAGGCATTGGCTCTGGAACAGGCATTGGCTCTGCCTCCGGCTCTGGAACGGGCATGGGCTCTGCCTCCGGCTCTGGAACGGGCATGGGCTCTGCCTCCGGCTCTGGAACGGGCATGGGCTCTGCCTCCGGCTCTGGAACGGGCATGGGCTCTGCCTCCGGCTCTGGAACGGGCATGGGCTCTGCCTCCGGCTCTGGAACGGGCATGGGCTCTGCCTCCGGCTCTGGAACAGCAGACATGGGCATGTCCAGGATCCTAACCAGACGCTCCAGATAGTCCAGATCCAAGAAGGCAGACAGCACTGGCTCTGCCTCCGGCTCTGGAACAGGCATTGGCTCTGCCTCCGGCTCTGGAACCGGCAATGGCTCTGCCTCCGGCTCTGGAACGGGCACTGGCTCTGCCTCCGGCTCTGGAATGGCCATTGGCTCTGCCTTGGGCTCCGGCTCTGGAACAGCAGACACTGGTTCCGACTCTGGAACAGCAGACACGGGCATGTCCAGGATCCGAGCCAGACGCTCCAGATAGTCCAGGTCCAGGAAGGCGGACGGAACGTGAACAGTCTCTCGCTGGGCAGACGTGACGTGAACAGTCTCTCGCTGGGCAGACGTGACGTGAACAGTCTCTCGCTGGGCAGACGTGACGTGAACAGTCTCTCGCTGGGCAGACGTGACGTGAACAGTCTCTCGCTGGGCAGACGTGACGTGAACAGTCTCTCGCTGGGCAGACGTGACGTGAACAGTCTCTCGCTGGGCAGACGGGACGTGAACAGTCTCTCGCTGGGCAGACGGGACGTGAACAGTCTCTGACTGGGCAGACGGGACGTGAACAGTCTCTGACTGTGGAGACGGGACATGATACATCTCCCTTTCACCTCCTCTGCGGCGACCTCCACGGGTCCCACGGAACTTTACCAACCGGGTCCCCTTAAACAACTCCCTTCTCTCCCGCTCGGTGGCTGGGGAAGAGATGTTGCAAAACATACCGCTGGATCTTGTGACGACGGATTCGTTCTGTCACGAACACACACACAGACAGCGTAGATCCAATAGCAGGTATTTATTAAAAGGGGTAATCCGTACTCACATCCAGTCCAGGCAAGGGTCAAATTCCAACAAAGACAGTCCAAGAATAAACAACAAAACACGAGAGAGAAGCAACAACAGGAACGGAAGTGTGGGGACATTAAACAACGAATCCGTACACATACTAACACAGATAGGGAATATATACACAGATCTAACAAGACTAACAATGAACAGCTGGGAACAATGATGACGGGGAACAGCTGAGTGCAATGAACTGATGAGTGACAGTGACAGACAGAATGCTGGGAAATGAAGTCAATAGTGAAGGACACCGTGATAACGAGGACCTCTAGTGGACACCTGGGGAACACAAACCCAACACTGTGACAACGTCATTGTAGGAGGAAGTGTAAAAGGGGGGGGGGGATTTCTGTAAAGACTACAAGCACTAGATCCCACCCTTTCAAACCGGCCCATAGGGGGTTGGACCTAATGCGCTAACAGACCTATCACAGATCAGTGCCAGTGCGTTTGATTTCACCGGCAGAAACTTTTTGAAAATATGGACGAAGGTACTGAATACGCAGACGGATGCATTATGGAGGATCTGGATTTTGACGAAGTTATGGTATAAACGGATGTTTGTGGCTACCTTTATGAGCCACAGTATATCGACGAGCAGCTGAGGGCTATGGAGGAACAGGAGGCGGCTCAAGCTGCTGCCACCACGGCCGACGAGACGAGGACGAGGAGCCCGCAATGGCTCGAGCTGGGGCAGATTGCAGACATCCCAAGTCTCCCGGAAGTTCCGGGAGTCTCCCGCATATTGATAGCGGCTCCCTGATGCCCGCAAATTAGTTCAAATCTCCCGGAATCTCGAGCTCGCGAGCTCCAAACCGTGTAGCGCGCGCTCGGCAGAGAGGGAGAGACCTTGCATGTGTGTGTAAATGTGCGTGTGTGACTTATGAAGCGCATGTAAAGCCCCCCTCCCCCCTCTCTCGTCAACAAGACCGAACAATATCTCCTCCCCCCCACAACAACACCGAACAATATCTCTCCCCCGCTAACGTGGCAGGTTCATTGCACAAATATCTTGCAGTTATCCTAGCTACTGTGCCGGCACGGAGTAGTGGGAGTGGCCTGCGGAGCTGAGCATTGCAATGCACTATGAGGATTGTTGTCTGCAGTCCACAAGCACTAAAATGTCATTTTCTGCCTTTTATCGGCCAAGAATGTCCCAAATTAGAAATTTAAGATACTATTCTACTACATATATGACCCACTTTCAATACATATTCATGTCTCCACCGGTGGAATGACCCTTTAATGTGCCAACTGTGAAATATTTACTCAACAATATAGCAAACACATAAATTGTTGAAAAGCAACTCATAGTGATTAGCAGAGTATTCTTTAAACCCAAATATTTAATTTTGGCATAATAATTTCAAAATTGCTGGTTATCATTTTGACTTACTATTTGTGTCCTGACCCTCTGGAGCTCCCATACAAAGTTGATTAAATCTATTTGTTTTGTTCTCCTCTTCATCTCTTCTTTGTTTTTCCTGTTGTTTCTCCCATTCCTCTCGTTCTCTCTTCATCTCCTCTCGTATCTCTCTCTCATGATCCTCTATGTATTGCCTTTCTTCCTCCATCATCATCTTGATTCTCCTTTTCTCTTCTTCATGTTTGGACTGAAGAACTTCTCTCTCTGCGTGTCTTCTGTCTATCTCTTGTTTAAGTTTCTGATAATATTCATCCCATGTTTCCTGATCTATCTTTTTCCTTCTCACATTCTCTTCTTGTTTTTGTCTCTCCCATTCCTGTCTTTCTCTTTTCATCTCTGTTTTATATCGTTCTTCTCTCTGAATATATTCATCCCACATTGCCAGTTCTTTCTTTCTCCATCTCTCATTATCTTCTTCTCTCATTCGTCTTTCCTGTTGTTTCTGTTTCTCCCATTCCTCTCGTTCTGTCTTCATTTCCTCTTGCATTTCTCTCTCTCGTTCCTCTCTTTCTTTAATGTCTCTTTTATATTGTTCTTCTCTCTCTCTATATTCCTCTTCTCTTTTCTCTCTTTCCATCTCTCTGAACATCTTACATGAGTAGTAACTGTCTCCATTTTCTTTCACCATGTCGTCTATCTTCTTCAGTAGATCAGACACTTGTGTTCGGTCTTCAGTCTGACTATTATTGAACACATGGACTCTGTTTCCACACGCGTCAATCAGGTTCATCAAAGGAGATCCAGGTTTTCCCAGAAACTCTTCAATGGTTTTGTCCTTCAAACGATCTCCTCCGGTGAAGAGCACCATGGTGTACATTAAAGAGTTCTCACCGAACGTCTGTTGGATGATCTTCACTGATGTTGCTTCTTCTTGAGTGAATCGTTGTGTTAGACTGAGCACAATGATGAACACATGTGGTCCGGGCAGGATCATGGGGATGCAGTGGCTGATTTCTCTCTGGATTTCCTCATTAGTAAGTTCAGTATCAAACACTCCTGGAGTGTCGATCACTGTAACATGTCTGACGCCGATTTCACACGTTTCTCTCTGACACTCTTTAGTAACTGATTCATGAGCGGTTACTGCTGTAAACTCGTCTCTTCCTAAGATGGTGTTTCCAGTTGCACTTTTCCCAACTCCAGTTTTTCCCAGCAGCACAATCCTCACTTCATCCTCACTTTCTCTTGAATCTAAGGATAGATCAAATAATAACAGTATATTGAATTTTAAGTGAAGTTTGCCAAGAAAATACATGTGCTAATCATATTATTTCTTCTGAACTCTGAATATGTTATTTTTTTATCTCACATATCTGTGTAGACTTTTGCAATCATGAAAAGTGAAAACCATGCAGATTTTCTGATCATTACCTTTTGAGTGAAACCATGTCTGTAATGAATGGATTCTCTTCTTCATTTCTTCGAATTTCAGCAGTTTTTCCATCTGTGCATCCAACAATGTCTCTTTAGAGAAACAAACACCATTATTTGCCTCAACCATCTGCACTAGTTTCTCCATTAACACGGACACTTGTGTGTCAGGGCCAATGAAATGATGTCGTCCTCCAAAACTCTTAATGACAGACTGTGTTTCTTCATTCAGTTCTGCTGTCTTTTCCTCTGAATTCTGGTATATGAGGATCATGATGTGTTTGTTGATTCTTGAGCTGAATATCTTCTGGATATTCTCCATTTCTGCTCTGTCTTCATTATTAAGTGGAGCATCAGGAATAGTGAGGATGAAAACATGAACTCCAGGATCACAGAGAGACACACAGCGGAGAGTCTGACGCATCACTTCCTCCTCTGAGAGACGAGTGTTGAGCAGAGCTGGAAGCTCCACTAGAGACACCAGACGTCCATGAAGCTCCACGTCTCTCCTCACACACTCTGAGCTGAGCTCTGGTCTTCTGTCTCCCTGCTTCAGGATCAGGTTTGATATGAAGGATTTTAATCCATCACTCCCACACAGAACCAGATTCAGCTTCACACCCTCTGGAACTGTCAAAGGAATAAACTAGGTTAACATTTGTGGTTTTAACTTTTTTTAAAAACCTTTCATGTCTTAGCTGAACTGAACTTAGTCCTGTGGAAACACTGAAGAGAAAGCTCTAACCTCTCCCATGTAATCGTTGTGAAATCAAGTAAAAACAGGTAAAATGGTAGTGGCTTTGAAAGGTAGTTCAGCGATCTTCATTTGAGATTTTCTACTTAAATGAAGGCGTCATCAGTTGGTCTGTGTTCTGTCACGAACCGCTTGTGCTGATTACTGCAACTAAATCTACGATCAAAGTGCAGATTGATTTCCAGCAGTGGTTCTCAAACTGAGAACAAATTGCTGAGTTTTGCCATTCATTTAATTTTACTCAATCTTAAAATGCCATACATACCATCCAATCAAATTACCTTATCTTTTGCAGTCAAAACTGACTGCATCCACACAAACCAGCAAATTGCGCTACATTAGTGCTGTTCTCGACAATATACCTTTGTAAAAGTGGGGATTTAGCACTTACTAGCATGACAAATATAGACACAGACTGTGCATAGAGATCGATTCAAAGGTGCAGTGTGTAAAATTTATGAGGATCTATTGTCAGAAATCCATTAAAATATACATAACTACGTTTTGAGTGGTGTATAAAGATACATTTGCTCGATTGCTTGATTCCTGCTCGATTGCTCATGACTGCCTTGCTGTTGGTTTGTGTCTGTACCTTCGTATATCTTTCTGTTTTGAATCATTATTTACTACCATTCCCGGTTGTTTATACTGCTAAATACAACTTACTCAACATCACATATTAACCTGACATCGCTAGCTTCAATCGAAATCGTTGCTAGCACAACAAGATACTAATTCGCTAGCCTGTTAGCGTGCCATCCATGCGCTCTTTATTTATTTATTTATTTATCTCGCGCCTTTTACAAATCCATCAAAGCTGTGGTAAGTAGAATCAGTCAACAAACACGGTGAGTCATGTCATTTTCTCCTCTTATTGTCACTTGCACTTAATGTAACATGTATAGCATAGCCTTCGCTGTCTGCACAGGATTTACATGTGATAAATGCAGGGAGATAGTCAGGCTGACGGAGAAGATTTCAGAACTAGATACACGCATCCAAACTTTAATTGAGGTTAATTGTAAGAGTGCAAGGGCTTTAGATACTGCTTTGGATGCGATTAGCTTAGAGAACACTGTACATTGTTCGGTTCCGGCTGAAGTAGAGCCTGTGCAGCAGGGAAATTGGGTGACGTGAGATGGTGTAGTCGCGGGAAAAAACACTGCACTTCTGTTCCGATTACAACATCAAACAGATTCTCCCTACTCAGTACCCACTGAGAATTCTGTTGAATGTGCCCTAGTTATTGGCTATTCTATTACACAGAACGTGAAAATAGAGACACCAGCCACCATAGTCACATGTTTGCCGGGAGCCAGAGTGCCTGACATCAAAGCAAATTTAAAAGTGCTGGCTAATGCTAATCGTAAATTCTCTAAGATTATTATTCATGTCGGCACTAATGATGTTCGACTTCACCTGTCGGAGATCACTAAAATTAACGTTAAAGCAGTGTGTGAACTCGCGAGTACGATGTCAGGCACTGTAATTTGCTCTGGCCCCCTTCCTGTTTGCCTGAGTGATGAGATTGTCATCACTCAATGGCTGGCTGTCTAAGTGGTGTCCGCAAAATAATATAGAATTCACAGACAATTGGAAAAGTTTTTGGGGCAGACCTGACCTGTTGAAAAGAGATGGTATTCATCCCTCCTGGGATGGTGCTGCTCTTCTCTCTAGTAATATGGCACATAGTCTTAGAGCTCAAACATGACAATCTGGGGCTCGGGTAAGGAAGCAGACAAACTGGCTAAACCGACCGTCTGCCAGCTGTCTCACGTCAGGTCAGATAAACCACATCACATAGAGACTCTTTCACCTAGATATCATCATATAGAGACTGTGTCTGTTCCCCCCCAAGATTACGGCTATAAATATGAACCTCGTATGAAAGGCAAAGGGGGAGGTGTTGCTGCAATTTATAGTGATATTTTCAGAATTACTAAGAAGTCTAGTTTCAAATATAATTCGTTTGAAGTGTTGGCGCTTAATTTAACAATATCTAGCGTAAATGATAAATCACATTTGAGATTTATGCTGCCTACAGTATACAGGCCACCAGGGCACCATACAGACTTTATCAAAGAATTTGCTGACTTTCTATCAGAGTTAGTACTGGCTGCAGATAAAGTTGGTGATTGTTGGTGATTTTAATATTCATGTAGATAACGTAAAATATACATTGGGATTGGCATTTAAAGACATTCTTAACTCTATTGGAGTTAGACAACACGTGTCAGGACCTACTCATTGTCGTAATCATACTCTAGATCTAATATTATCACATGGAATCAATGTTGATGCCGTTGAGATTCTGCAGCAGAGCGACGACATCTCAGATCATTATCTAGTCTCATGTAAATTACATTTAGCCAAGGCTGCAAAGCCGACTCCGTGTTATAAATATGTTAGAGCTATCACTTCTGCCACTAAAGATTGCTTTATCAATAATCTTCCTGATCAGTTTCATCGTCTCAGCATCCCAGATAGCTTAGAAGAACTCGATATTGCAACATAAACTTTTAACTCTCTCTTTTCCAGCACTTTAGACACATTTGCTCCGCTGCGCTTAAAGAAGATTAAAGAAAATAGTCCAACGCCGTGGTACAACGAGCAAACCCGGGCCCTTAAGAGAGCAGCCAGAAAAATGGAGCGCAACTGGAAGAAAACAAAACTAGAGGTATTTCGGATTGCGTGTATCTAGTCTTGTGTACTTCATTTAGCCAAGGGTGCAAAGCCGACCCTGTGTTACAAATATGTTAGAACTATCACTTCTGCCACTAAAGATTGCTTTATAAATAATCTGATCAGTTTCATCATCTCAGCATTCCAGATAGCTTAGAAGAACTCAATATTGCGACAGATACTTTTAACTCTCTCTTTTCCAGCACTTTAGACACAGTTGCTCCTTTGCGCTTAAAGAAGATTAAAGAAAATAGTACAACGCCATGGTACAATGAGCACACTCAGGCCCTTTAGAGAGCAGCCAGGAAAATGGAGCGAAACTGGAAGAAAACAAAACTAGAGGTATTTTGCATTTCATGGAAAGAGAGCACAATTGCATACAGAGGGGCCTTAAAAACTGCTAGATCTGCTTATGTTTCAACCCTATTAGAAGAAAATAAACAAAACCCTAGGTATTTATTTAAAACAGTGGCTAAACTAACGAAAAATAAAGCTTAAAGCCCAGACGTTTCCAAGCAGCACAGCAGTAATAACTTTATGAACTTTTTTACTTACAAGATTGATAATAGCAGGGAGAAAATTTTAACTATGCAACCGTCTACTACAGTATCGCATCAGACAATGCTGTGTAGTCTCACTGACGAAAAATTCGATTCATTCATTGCTATAGGAGAGGGTGAATTTTATAGACTCATTAAATCTTCTAAATCGACAACATGTATGTTAGACCCTATACCGACTAAACTATTGAAAGGGATGCTTCCAGAGGTCATAGATCCTCTTCTTAATATAATTAATTCATCTTTGTCATTAGGATATGTACCAAAAACTTTTAAGCTGGCTATGATTAAACCGCTTGTTAAAAAACATTATCTTGATCCTACGATCTCAAATCTACCTTTTCTGTCAAAGATACTAGAAAAGGCAGTATCCTCACAACTATGTTCCTTTTTAGAAAGAAATGGTATCTGCGAGGATTTTCAATCAGGATTTAGACTGTATCATAGTACTGAGACAGCTCTCATTAGAGTCACAAATTATTTGCTCTTATCATCCGATCGCGGTTTTATCTCTCTGTTAGTGTTACTCGATCTTAGTGCTGCATTTGACACTATCGACCACAACATTCTTTTAAATAGACTCAAAAATTATGTTGCCATTAGTGGAATTGCACTAGCATGGTTTAAATCATACTTATCTGATCGTTATCAGTTTGTAGCAGTAAATGAAGAGATGTCTTATCAGTCAAAGTTCAGTAGGGTGTACCACAAGGCTCAGTACTAGGACCGTTGCTGTTCACTCTGTACATGCTACCCTTAGGAGATATCATTAGGAAGCATGGCATTAGTTTTCACTGTTATGCTGATGATACTCAGCTCTACATTTCTTCATGCCCTGACGAAACTTACCAATCCACCAAATTAACGGAATGCATAGCTGATATAAATAACTGGATGACTAGTAATTTCCTACTACTTAATTCTGAAAAAACAGAGATTCTAATTATTGGACAAAAAACTTCCTCACGTAATAACCTAGAATACTGTCTAACACTTGATGGCTGCTCTGTCAAGTCCTCGTCGTCGGTTAGGAACCTGGGAGTGCTCTTTGATACCAATCTTTCATTTGAAAGTCACGTGTCTAGTATCTGTAAAACCGCATTTTTTCATTATAAAAAAATATCTAAATTATGTCATATGCTCTCAATTAAAAATGCAGAACAATTAGTTAATGCGTTCATGACATCAAGGCTAGATTATTGTAATGCTCTACTGGGTGGTTGCCCTGCACGCTTAATAAACAAACTACAGCTGGTCCAACAGAAGCTTACCAGAACCAGGACGTATGACCATATTAGCCTGGTTCTGTCAACACTGCATTGGCTCCCTATTAAACATCGTAAACATTTTTAAATATTGCTGATTACTTACAAAACACTAAATGGTTTAGCTCCCCTGTACTTGAGCGAGCTCTTAACGCATTATAGTCCGTCACGTCTATTGCGATCTCAAAATTCTGGCCAGTTGATAATACCTAGAATATCAAAATCGACTGCTGGCGGTAGATCCTTTTCCTATTTAGCACTAAAACTTTGGAACAATCTTCCAAACATTGTCCAGGAAGCAGACACAGTCTGTCAGTTCAAATCTAGACTAAAAACACATCTCTTTGGCTTAGCATACACATAACACATTATATACTTATATAATTCAATGTTAGGCTGCATAGTTTAGATCAGCCGGAACCGGGAACACTTCACATAAATCCTGATGTACTTGGTACATCATAAGAAGGATGGCGTCTACGCTAATATTAGCCTCTCTGTTTATCCCGAGGTTTACCGCAGTCCGCCGGATCCAGGCCGTATCCAGATCTGATGAAGGACCTGTGCCTGGACACAATGACATCGCATCCCTGAAGTGCCAACCTCATCAACACTGTGAAGGCCTCAAGGACATCTCAACAAACTCGTCTCCATACCGGCGTGATGACTCCGACCCCAAACAGATGGAACTGGATAAATATTGTGAAAGTTCTGATTCCATTTGACTTCTGACCTATAATGCTGCCTGAATCATAATCATACACTGTTCGTTCATTGGCCAAAGGAGGACTGGCCCACTGACTGAGCCTGGGTTCTCCCAAGCTTTTTCCTCCATTCTGTCACTGATGGAGTTTTGGTTCCTTCACTGTCGCCTTTCTTCACCTTTGTCTCCATTGGCTTTTGGCTTGCTTAGTTGGGGACATTTAATTTTATATTTAACAATATTAATACAACATTATTTTCCTGTTATCTCTGTAAAGCTGCTTTGAAACAATCTGTATTGTAAAAACCACTATATAAATAAAGGTGACTTGACTTGACATAGTTATTTGCATCCTGTCACCGCAAACTGACCTGTCGATCATCTTGTCACGATTAACATCATCCACATTTAATTTAGTTTAATTTCCTACCATAGTCGCGGGTCTTTCATGTGGAGACTCTTCTCATATTTTTAATTAATATTCCATTTAAAATTCAATGGCCAAAATATCTTTATAAAATGTTCACATTGTTGTTGCAGATTAATTTTTATCAGGTTAAACGTTGATTACATTTACATTTATTCATTTAGCTGACACAGCAACTTACAATTGCTATATTTGTCAGAGGTCGCACGCCTCTGGAGCAACAAGGTGTTAAGTGTCTTGCTCAGGGACACATTGGTGTCACAGTGGATTCGAACCCGGGTCTCTCACACCAAAGGCATGTGTCTTATCCATTGCGCCATCACCACCCGCGATTATTAGTCACTCAAACTCCTTTATCTAAACGTCTCTACTTTATCTCTACGCTCCACTAACCATCAGTCAGGTCACGGACATCTGCCATGTTTGTGGTTTGTGGTTCTGAACCGAATCCTCCAAAGCGCAGTGGGTTGTGAGTAATATTAGCCATTACATTGAGCACGGATCCACACTTCCAAAATCTACTGGAAATAGTAGAACATCCTGGGACTTCTGGCATACTCTTTTCAACATACTATGCTTTGAGACACATTATTCTAATCTTGCATACGATGGATAGTATGGACATTGGGATGCAGGGTCAGTACTGAATTATTGCCTTAATATTGCCTTAATTATATTTTTTAGTCAATTTTTTTCTCCTTGAAATTGGTAAAGGGTGTCAATGTATGGTACGGTACTGTAAGCTTGTTACTGTATTCTCACAAATATGCTTTATTCAGAAAAGTAAATTAATTCACTCACCCAGTGTCTTGATCTTCTCCTGTAAGTCTTTGATTTCTTTATCTCTCATTCTGAGATTCTCCTCTAGTTCATCTCTGACTCTCTTCTCTGGAGCTCTCATATACATCTGAAGTGAATAGGGTTCAGTCTTCAGGCTATCTATACAATCCAGCATATTTAAGATCTGTCCAGAGTTTCTATCATCCTTTAACCCCATCACACTGTACCAATTCCCATAGAGACTCACGATGCTCTGAGATCCTGTGGATGCTACAAAATCTGACACACTTTTGTTAACAGTGAGTTCAGTAATGAAAAGCACCATGAAGTGCTCACTGGAGTTAAATATTATTTTAATCTTCTCCATTTCTGCTCTGTCTTCATTGGTCAGTGAATCGACAGGAGTAACGAGGACAAAAGCATGAACTCCAGGATCACAGAGAGACACACAGCGGAGAGTCTCCCGCATCACTTCTTCCTCTGAGAGACGAGTGAGCGCTGGAAGCTCTATTACCGTAATCTGCCGTCCATGAATCTTCTCCTCTTTCTTCACACAAACATTACTCATCTCTTTCGGAGGTTTACTCGGTTTCCCTCGAAGTATTTTAGACACTGAGGTCTTCAGTGTTGTATTATATCCACACAACACAATGTTCAGCTTTGCTTTTCCAGAAGTAGTCACTGAAACAATATTTAGAGACAGTAGACTCAGTTTACCTTTGGTAACAAATGTACGGTATCTTGGTATCTTCATTAACCTAACCGTTGCCAGAGCGTCGGCGCACTGAAGCGTTTTTTTGTTTAAATAGTTACTATCAGATTTAAAGTTATTACCTTGACAAACTATACATCATTAAAAAGATACAAGACTCAAGTTTCAGTATTTGACCACCATTGTATTCTGAGAAACTTATAGTGACAGTTTTGTCTTAATTTGTGTCAGGAGTTATGTAATCAAAAAATGAGTCGATACCTTTAATATGAATTATGAGCGTCAGTCGCTCTCATTCGGAAAAAAACTCCTGTGCGGTCGTCATGACAGCGCTTGACAAAACAACGTCCCTCGGGGCTTTTAGCTCAAAAATGTGCAGATTTGGAGAAATATTGATAGATTCTCATAGGTTTACATCAGATTTATATAGACAGGAATAATATTTATTGAATTTATACCCAAATGGGTCGATGTAATCATTACGAGCGCTGGATACTCTGATGTACTGTGTTTTCTATCCATACTGGCAGCCTGAGGGCGCCGTGTGCACATGCAGTCCATATATGGAACACACGGAGAAGAGCCATAATCATGTGACATCCCAGGAAGTCCCTGGCATAAACAAAGCTTCCAGAGATCGCTGTAACATGCAGATAAAGACGTTTTGAAGACAATAAACATGATTGCAATGATATTTGATTTACTTGTGTTCTTCAAGCCATGTCAGGTATTTTCATAATAATAGATTATATTTATAATGTAATGCTAATCGATATATACTTTATCATTGTGCAGAATACTATAAAATAATATATTTTCTGTCTGATTTTTTTATCTGAAGCCAAATCAGATCACAGAAGGTTATTTAAAACACTCGACTTGCGCTATAAAGTAAGTTTGGAGCACAAACATGGTTTTAATCTCATAAATTGTTGTGTATTGATGTTGTGCTAAGCTAACATGCTAGCCAGAACTTTGAAAAAAGAAATTAGGGACTAAAACAGTGTGAATAGCCAGTCGTAAGTAATTATAATGAAGACAAAAGAAAAACATATTTAGAGCCATAACCAGGCCGGAGAGGTGTGAATGTGTGCAGGGGAGACTGAGACTGAATGGGGCTCGTTTGCACCACAAAACAATAGAGACAATAGACTGAATAGATGCTTAGAACATGACAATAAACATCAGTTTGCATTTTAGAGTCTAATTAAAATAAAGTCATATGACATGATCTTGAAAAACATTTTACTAAATACAGAGTTTTAGTCTTGTCATCTTCAGATTTTAAATATAACATGGTCAGACATGTGGCTTCAGCTGCTGTGCATTCATAGATTGATACAATCCCAACTTCAATATTATTTTTATGAAGATATTTCATAAAAAAAAATTCTAATAACTTTACAAAACTTTAAAGCTACTTATAACTTCATTATGACAATAATTAATTCTACATTTACAATAAACTGCCAGGTCTGAGCTTTCAAATGAGATCATACTTGTGCTTTTAGTACAAAGGGTTCATGAACTGTATGTGTTTTAGTTTGGGTATGCCATTTCTGGGGATTTTTCAAAAGTGGGGTTGCAGCTTAACAGACAACAAAAATATAATATTATATATAATATTACATTATATTGGAATAGTTCACCCAAAACGGACAAATCCATCATCATAAACCCACATGGTGTAACAAACACGATTCACTCTTTTTCTATTTAACACAAATGGGGCTTTTTAGCAGAATGTCAAGGCTGTTTTTTTCACAATACAGAAGTGTAATGGTGTCTAATGTTCCTGCAAGTGTGATATTCAGTGTGTCAAGCCTAGCTCTGCCATATTCAGCTCAGCCGCACCGTGCCTGTATTTCCCCCTACGGTGTGTGTACTGTATACAGGGCCGGCGACAAGAGGGGGAATTTGCTGGCCTTGCTCCACCAAACCAGTTACTGTCCAACTCTTTCCCCGCCAGCATTTACTAAAAATGTTTCCAGCCAGCACAAGCATTTTTGATCATTTTCACAAAACTTTCATGGCCCCCAGAATTTTATCTGAATGTGCAATATATCAAAAGAAAGAACAGGGCCTCTGCTTTTAAACAATACAAAACAAAAAAAAGTTTTATTCTAGCCATGCATTCGTTTTCTATCAAAACTTGAATGTGGGTAAGTTTCATAAAAAAACAAAAAACTTTTTGAACAAAAAGCTGAGAAAATCACATTGTGTCAAAAAATACACTCAAGAAAAAAAAAAAGAGATTCAGTTCTCTTTCAAAAGACATGTAATAGCGCCCCCTACCGTATAACAGTGAAAACATGGAAAGTCGTAAAATTCCATCAATGGCAGGGAAAAAGTTAAAGGACAAAAAAAATAAGTTCATGATCATATTCTTAGAGGTATTATCCTGAAAAAATACTTTTTTACAAACCTCCTCCATCACTTGCTGTTTTTGAATTCTGTTTGAGTTTTCCATCCTCCTTTTTCCCATCTCCTCTGAATGAACCCCCAGATCTCCTCAAACCTCCATCCGCTGATGATCCTCCATCTTCATCAATGTTGCAGACGAGAAATTCTTCATGTTCTTCCTTGAGCATCTCCTCTATCCTTCTGATCATCTCAGAGCGCCATCCTGCGTTTCTTGCATCAAACTTAAGATGTCCTCCTCCACATTCCTTTGTTAAATTGGTAATAATGTTATTTATTGTCATAGGAGCCCATTTGATGTTGGAGCCCATAGGGGTATTCCATAGCCTAGAAGTGATCATGAATGTGCGTGTCTCTTCATCAGTAGTCAGCACTATAGTGTGTTTAATGGCCTTCACACTGAAGAGGTTCAGCACAGTTTTCACTCTTCTCAGGTCCTCCTCACTGAAGTCATTATTCTGCAGGACTAGTAAGATCACATGAGGTCCTGGATCAGACTGAGACACACACTCTCTCACTCGCTGTGTGAGCTGATAATGTGAGAGATGTGGCTGGAGAAGGTGAGCAGTGTTGATGACTGTGATTTGTCTCTTCTCCACCGTTCCACTGATTATCTGACTGTGCTGCTGTGAATAAGATGAAGGAGCTTCACTGTGAAACGCTGTTGTTGCCAGTATGATGTTTCCCACTCGGCTGTTTTCTGACACATTCTTTCCTAGCAGAACAATCCTCAGATCTGAAAAAGAGCACAGACACACACATGTTGGATTTCAAAATGTTTAATGTAGTTTCGATAGATTTTATACTGTACAAACTGTGTATTCTAGCCTCTAACTCAGCACTCGGGAACCTAAGAGCCACACCTCACACTTTTATAGAAATCATGTGGCTTACCAGGTCTTAGTTTAGTTCATTTAGATCAGTTTATTCATCCCTTAGAAAATTTGATTTGCACAGGTGCCACCCATCACATTAACATATTCACACACATAAACATTAAAAAAAAAGAAATTAAAAGAACACGAATAAAAGATCCCCTTAATAAGACATGGGCTCCCCTTAAAACCTGATTTGTGAAATTTTGGGGGGTCTCAAAAAATATTGACAACGTTTTATTTTGACTTGCATTTCAGTTTTGTGATCATCGTGGAATATTATGTGTAAAATAGCAAAAATATCATTCATTCATGGATGACAGCGATTTAAACCTAATTCACTTCAATAAAGATAACTATACATGCTATTCTTGTCATGAGCATCGAGGTGTGGTGGCTCTGCGGTGCAAACTCCAATCATGTTTAGTACATGTTAACTCAAAGATTTGTAGAAAAAATATAAACGTTGGAGGCCATTGATCTGCGCGCAAAGTCCTTGAAATCCATTCTGTGTTGAGGTAGGGCATGTTATTCCCAATTATGTGTTGTGGCTGGGTTGTTATAGGTCTGTGAGACTCTTGATGTCTTAGGCCTAATTGAACAGAGGAATTATGGAATTCTTATGTAGCCTGACGAGTAATTTAACCCTTGTTCAAGTGAACTCAAAGACAGCCTATGTATAGACTATTTGTGGATGGCTGTTTGCTGTATCAGTTTGTGTCGATAAAGTATAATAGGGTGAATCCTGTATATAGTGCTTGCATAGTGCATACACTTGTAGCTGTTGTGTATCTTTGGAAGTCCTTGAAATGAATGGGTTTCATAGCGTAGCGCCTGCGCATTCCGCGTCCTGTCTGAAAGGTGCTTCAGTCCTCGGCACGCGCAAGTGTACGAACCTCCAAGGAATACCTGCTCTTACTACCAAGGAGCAAAACAGAGATGGTCCTCCACCTGGAACACTCCCAGCTGCTTTCCAGCCACCTCGCCGCAGAGAACACATTGCAGCGATAAGAGATCGCTTCCACTGGCCAGGGATGAATTCTGAAGTGCGGCGGTACTGCCATGCCTGTGCAGTAAACCAACGAACTGCTCCTCAGAGACCTGACCCTGACTGCACTACTGGTTATAGAAATGGAAGCTTTAGCGTTAAGTTCTGCCAGGAAGGCTCAATTGCTGCGTCACTTATTACCTTCTCATCTATCCAATCACGTCTAATACTTGCGGTATAAAAGACCGGTACATACACATGTTTGAGTTCGTAGATGCTGACGCTTTCATTTCGCCGGCGTTCATTCACTCGCGTTCCGGTTCCGGTCGTTGCAGCACGGGTCGTGTCGTTGGTTTGATCTCACCGGCTCTGGCGGTGCGCGAGTGCGAGACACGCGTGCAGGAAACCAGCGCGTGGGCTTTAAATCTCATGATCTCC
This sequence comes from Siphateles boraxobius, assembly GCF_051911475.1. Classification (NCBI taxonomy): domain Eukaryota; kingdom Metazoa; phylum Chordata; class Actinopteri; order Cypriniformes; family Leuciscidae; genus Siphateles; species Siphateles boraxobius. The sequence continues at coordinate 702,918 of NW_027508733.1, forward strand.
TTACACGGTTTTTCAAGTTCAACTTTCAAGGTTTTTACGTTGGTTTCCAAGTTTTAGTGGGCACTTGCAGCAGCCATTGTTAACTTGCCCCCTTTACTTTGACAAACTTCATTTAGGTAAGTATATTAACTTGGCTACTCAGCTGCTCACTTCATCACCGGTAAAGTTCAAATTGGTGACTGCATGTGGTGACGCAGCTGTTTTCTTAAACTGCTGATTCAGAGATTGCAACGCAACATACTGTAATGCTTAAACAGTAGGACCGGATAGCTCGCTGAACAGTTGTAGCAAAGTGTAAGCAGATTCACGTAACTGTCACAGCGCAGTGGTAATTTATTTTTAGCGTCGTTGACTCCACGCTCATAGGACAGTTTGCAAAATACTATCAACTGCGTTGCCGAACAGAATTAAACAAGTTTAAGAGCAAATTAAATATTAAATGTTCTCTATAAATTTTTCCAGCTCGCGCTCCTCATCTGCTCACTCAACATTGTGAGAGCGCCTTAATTCCATCTTAAAGGAGCAGTAGCTATACCTATCAACTTGTTTAAGCCATTCTTAAATTCGTTATTGCTTCGGCATTTATGGAGAGGTTTTTGCAAATCACTTTCCAATCACAAAGATCTCTACTCACACCTAGATGATTGCAGACTTCCTAAAAATAAATAAATAAATCGTAAAATGTGAAAAACATGTAAATACATGACCATATCTTAAAAGAAAGAAGCTGAGCTTAAGAGAAAGTTGGTCATTGGACGTTATTCATGCTTAAAAGATGGTAGCATATGTAGGGCTTAATGGGGATGTAGCAGGGGTATATAATTCAAAGGAAATAAATTCTATATTTACAAGTGCTGATAATTCTCTATAACAATTTTACATTATATTATCATATCATCAATATATTTTAAATACTTAAGTTTTAAGTTCTTCAATAACAGAAACACGGTATAATCGCCATAACTCAAATTTTTCTGGTGACTAATCCAATGATATGTGTTATAGAAATATTTACGTTATATGTATTTGGTATTAAATGTACAGAGAAGGCAGACTAAGGATGCTCAGGTCAAAGGTCATTTACTTAGCCAAAACATGCTTAACACAGAAGAATTAACAGGAGTTATAAGTTAGATTATAACATCTAAACCAATCACCAGAACAAATCACAGTCAAGGAGACTCAAGTGACATATTTACTCATCTGTACGATTTAAATGTTAATTTATTTCTATTCAAGGGGCTTCTCGGTTGCCATGGCCAGAGATTTCTCAGCCGTGAATAAAACTTCTTCCTACAAGAGCAACTCGAGAGTATGTCAGGTATATGCTGCGCAGCTGAGAAATGGATTCTACGCTCAAAAGTCAACAACAGAATATCAAGTGTGATTGAGATAGTATCTTATCGGTATGCCATCACCTTACTTCAGGTAAGTATCGTACTAAGATTAATAAGATTAAGATTTAGCGGTTAGACGATTTACCAAGCCTGCTCAGGCTTCGTTCATCCGCGCTTCACAAAAATGTACCCTATAGTGGCTGTTAACATCCTTTCGGGTTCGAAGAGATTGCAAAACGTATACGTTGTATGTGCTAACAAGCTTGGTCTAACAAAGTCTCTAATTGGATGATTAAGGTCGCTCACATTCTGGCCACTGCAATTCAACAGCTACGGGCTTTCGTGCTTTAGTCTTCAGGCTTCAGACAACCTTTGCCCTTTAGCAACCCATATCTATCACCCTGCCCTCTGACAGAGTTCAAATTACTCGCTCTACTCAATCCAGCTAGACCGTATATCACTGAAGGCGTGGCTCCCTACTCCTAAGAAACGTATTTCTGCCTTAAATGTTTATAATGTTCGCTTTTCTTTTCAGATTCTTCTATTTCCATTCTGATCAAGGCCGGTTGTTCCTTCGTCATCAACAAATACGAAATCAATGCGTGATTGGTCTCCGGTGCCCCTAGGGCGTGTGAAAGGTTTGGCTCGGAATATCTCACGGATGTTTTCGTATAATATGCTGGAATTGTCATTCGAGGGTGAGTAAAGCGCATAGTTTTGGTCTGTCCCTTTGGATGCAGTTGGGCTGCTGCTCCCGACACGGGGCGGAATTTCAACAGCTTGTTTGCAGTTTCGATTACCTCTCACAGAAAAATTTCAAAACTATTAGCTTCATGTTCAAACCGAAGTCAGATGGAGAGACTCAAATGGGGGCAACATGTAGCAACATTCCGAATGGTTAGTTGACGAATTATTTAGCTTATGCGTAGCTATTTTCTAGTCACTGATTAGCTATTCTGTCTCGATATTCTATAAATCATGCTCCATGGGCAGGATTCATGTAAAATTAGGGTTGTGATGCACTAACCCAGGAGGAATGTTGTGTAGTTACTCTCAGCGCTGTTGTAGTCCTTAAAAGGAATTTCTAAATGAAATTCTCCCATTGCTCGAACTTTGAGTGTTGTAACTTTGCATATGTTGGTTATGCTTAAATGGCAACATTACACACTAAGAAAGTTAGGAAAGCAAATCCATCCTACCAACCTTTTATTACCTCCCGTCCGCAACAGTCTCTTTTCCTATTGTTATATTCAGATTGTAACCGTGTTTATTACAGCGTTCATGACTCATGCATCCAGGGGATTCACTCCGACCTTACCCATGGCCTTTTCTGATTTGGTTTCTCACCTAATTTCTTTACTCTTCTTAAGAACTCTAAGAATGACTCTCAAGGCTCAGGTATCACATTAACATTTTCTAAAATGGTAATAAAATCTGTCCCTTCTCATCTATGAAAAAATTATATTCTATTTATCCTAACTACTGGAGCACCTCTCTCTAAAGCCTGGTCCAGGACTCATCTAGTCTCTGTCCTCAAAAGCTGCAGCTATCTCCCTCCCAGTATACTGGTCATTTCTTCAGGATAGGGGCAGCCACAACAGCAGCTCAACGTGGTATTTCTCCTTCAGCCGTCAAGATCCTGGGCAGATGGTCTTCTGCATTTGAGTCATATAAGACCCGATTCAAAAATCATTCTCGAATCTCAGCAAGCTCTCCAGTAACAGTTCAGGTAAATACCTATGCAACTACTGGTGGTGGTGTTATGCTCTCCCTTTTCTCATATTCTGCTATAGGCCTAGCTTGCATTTTACAAATGGCCAAGGAGTCATCGTCTATGTGTGGCCTAGTGGCCTTGTCTCAGTGTGGCCTTGTCTCTATGTGGCATTAGTAGCCGTTGTAGACTTGTCCCATGTGGCCTCTATGGCCTAGAGAGAAAAAAAAAAATTCTGATCATGCATGAGAATGTGACCGTGTAGCCTAATGTGGCCTTGTCCCGTGGTCTCGTGGTCTGTTATGGCATGGTTCTGTGTGGCCTAGTGGCTGTGTCTCGTTGGCCTTGTATCCGTGTGGCATTAGCAGCCTTGTGGCCCAGCGGGCCTTGTCTCTGTGCGGGTCTCAAGGCCTTGTGGCATTATGTTGCCTTGTCCTATGTGTGGCCTACATGGTCTGTGGCCCTTATGGCCTCGGTTCTGTGTGGCCTAGTGGCCAATGTCCCTGTGACCTTGTCTCTGTGTGGGCTTACGATTTCGCGGCCCTCGCTGCCTCATTCTATGTTCAGTGTGGTCTACTGTGACCGTGTAGCCTAATGTGGCCTTGTCCCGTGGTCTTGTGGCCAGTTATGGCATTGGTTCTATGTGGCCTAAGGCCTTGTCTATGAGTGGTTTTGTCTCTGTGTGGCTTTAGCAGCCTTGTGGCCCAGCGGGCCTTGTCTCTGTGTGGGTCTAAAGGCCTTGTGGCACAAGTTGCCTTGTCCTGAATGTAAAAAATGGCCAGTGGTCTGTGGCCCTAAGTGGCGCGGTTCAATGTGGCCTAATGGCCGTCGTCTGTGTGGCTTGTTCCGTGTGGTCTTTAGTGGCCTTGTGGCACAAGTTGCCTTGTCCTTTATGTCCTTTATCTAGGCTTGATTACTGCAATGCTCTTCTAGCTGGTCTTCCATCATGTGCAACTAAACCCTTACAATTGATCCAGAATGCTGCTGCTCGTCTTGTATTCAACGAGCCCAAAAGGGCCCACGTCACTCCGCTGTTCATCTCCCTGCATTGGCTACCACTCGCTGCTCGAATCAAGTTCAAGGCGCTGACACTTGCTTACAGATTGTCCACCGACTCAGCCCCCTCCTACTTTCACTCGCTCCTACGGGTCTACATCCCTACCAGAAGCCTACGATCGGCCAAGGAGCGACGGCTCGTGGTTCCTTCACAGCGAGGCACAAAATCACTGTCCAGAACATTCTCATTCACGGTTCCATGCTGGTGGAATGACCTACCCACCCTCGTCCGTAATGCAGAATCCCTGACAGCATTCAAAAGACAACTGAAAACTCATCTCTTCCGTGAGCACTTAACATAAAAAAAAAATAAATAAATAAAAAAAAACTTTCTCTTGAAATCTTCGCTTGTCTGGTTTATGCTACTCTGAGCAATGTTTGAACTTTGTATTCTGAGCACTTCTTGCGTTGTTTTTGCCTCTCCACGATGACTCGCTTGGTTTAATCCTCAAATGTAAGTCGCTTTGGATAAAAGCGTCTGCTAAATGACTAAATGTAATGTGATGTTTATGTAAAAAATGGCCAGTGGTCTGTGGCCCTTAGCGGCACGGTTCAATGTGGCCAAGTGGCCGTTGTCTGTGTGGCCAAGCGGCCTTGAGATATTGTTGCCCCGCTAAAAAATGGCCATGTGGTCTCGTGGTCCTTGTGGCCTGGTTTTGTGTGGCCTTGCGGCCTTGTCCAGTTTACCTCGTTCTATGTGCGGCATTAGAGGCCGTTGTGGCTGATTGCGGCCTTGTCTCTGTGGTCTAGCAAGGCCGTGTGGCCGGGCGGCTTTGTCTCTGTGGTCTATCATGGCCGTATGGTCCAATGCGGCCAGTTTGCGGTCTAAGGTGGCCCGCTCTGTGTGGTCCAGTGAGGCCTGGCCCAATGTGGCATTGTCTGTGTGGTCCAATGAGGCCTGGCCCAAAGTGGCTCTGTTCCGTGTGGTCCATCGCGGCCTTGTCTCTATGTGGCCAAGGTGGCCTGGCCCTACGTGGCTCTGTTCTGTGTGGTCCATCGCGGCCTTGTCTCTGTGTGGTCCAATGAGGCCTGGCCCAACGTGGCTCTGTTCCGTATGGTCCATCGCAGCCTTGTCTCTATGTGGCCCAAGGTGGCCTGGCCCTACGTGGCTCTGTTCTGCATGGTCCATCGCGGCCTTGTCTCTATGTGGCCCAAGGTGGCCTGGCCCTACGTGGCTCTGTTCTGTGTGGTCCATCGCGGCCTTGTCTCTGTGTGGCCCAAGGTGGCCTGGCTCAACGTGGCTCTGTTCTGTGTGGTCCATCGCGGCCTTGCCTCTATGTGGCCCAAGGTGGCCGGGCCCTACGTGGCTCTGTTCTGTGTGGTCCATCGCGGCCTTGTCTCTGTGTGGCCAAGGTGGCCTGGCCCTACGTGGCTCTGTTCTGTGTGGTCCATCGCGGCCTTGTCTCTGTGTGGTCCAATGAGGCCTGGCCCAACGTGGCTCTGTTCCGTATGGTCCATCGCAGCCTTGTCTCTATGTGGCCCAAGGTGGCCTGGCCCTACGTGGCTCTGTTCTGCATGGTCCATCGCGGCCTTGTCTCTATGTGGCCCAAGGTGGCCTGGCCCTACGTGGCTCTGTTCTGTGTGGTCCATCGCGGCCTTGTCTCTGTGTGGCCCAAGGTGGCCTGGCTCAACGTGGCTCTGTTCTGTGTGGTCCATCGCGGCCTTGCCTCTATGTGGCCCAAGGTGGCCGGGCCCTACGTGGCTCTGTTCTGTGTGGTCCATCGCGGCCTTGTCTCTGTGTGGTCCAATGAGGCCTGGCCCAATGTGGCTCTGTTCCGTATGGTCCATCGCGGCCTTGTCTCTGTGTGGCCAAGGTGGCCTGGCTCTGCGTGGTCCATCGAGGCCTTGTCTCTGTGCGGTCTGTTACGGCTCTGTCCCATGTGGCCGGTTCTGTGTGGTCCAAGGTGGCCCTGTCTCTGTGGTCCTATAACAGCTTGTGTTCCAATGACCTGTCCCTATGTACTAAGTTAGCCTCATTCACAGGGAAACTGGCTTCTATCAGACATAAGTATCTCGAAACTTAACAAGTCGCTTTGGATGGAAGCGTCAGCATGGATAAATGCTCATGTACATACAGCAGCAGAACATAAATGCATAAGTGCATTATTCACGTCTTCTCATAGTACCTTTCAGGCTCACTATGACGAAGTCGCCTGTTAGTTATTGGCTATGAGGCTCTTCACATTCCATGTTCATGCTCTTTATTAACTCTCTTCTCTTTCTATTTTAGGCTCTACAGGATTCACGACTGGTGGGTATACTTTTCTTTACCGTTCTTTGGGGGTGGGCTCCGTCCTGGTGGAATTATCTTCCACCTATTTTTGGGGGTCGGCTGCGCCCCTGCCTTCGTCTTCAGGCAGGAAATGCAGAGTCCGGACCCTCGGATTGCGAGCTATGGACGGGGCCTACGCCAAAGAACTTTATTGCTTGCTGGGCTATCAATAAATGTATTTATTGTTACAGTATTTATTCTCCCGAGTCTTTCTGGTAGAAGTGCCGTTCTCACGCATTGGGATGGACATTGTGGGGCCACTGCCAAAGTCTGCACGAGGCCGTCGTGAAGAAGCTCATCAGCGCGTCTTCTTCCTGAGACGGCTGAGGAAGTTTGGAATGAACCGCCACATCCTCACACTGTTCTACACCAGCACTGTAGAGAGCATCCTGACTCGCTGCATCACTGCCTGGTATGGCAATACTAGCAGCGCCCGTAACCGCAAAGCCCTGCGAAGGGTGGTGCGCACTGCCAGACGTATCATCGGAGGTGAGCTTCCCTCCCTCCAGGAAATATATGGCAGGCGGTGTGTGAAGAAAGGTCGGACGATCATCAGAGACTCTAGCCACCCGAGCTATGGGCTGACAAAAAGTTTTGAAATTCAAGTTGATTCGTCAAACCGTTTTCGATAAACGCATGAACAAATTGTACATAACGCTTGCAAAAACAGACGTAAGGCTGTATCTCCACAATGCTTTATTTTATTCAGACCAAACTTAGTACATGTCATAACAAGCATGACCTGAGGTAACATGCTACGTTTCGGCGCAGCGCCACCTACTGGTCCAGAGATACGAAAAATTGCTATTTTTGCTTAGAACTTCTGAAAGAAAAATCATAAGAGTGGTCTCGTTAGATTCAGGACGTCATGCCGAGTCGACTGATATCCATTTTTTCCAGATTGACCAGCGCCACCTTTTGGTCAAAAGATACAATTAAATTTCCAACAATGCTAATAACTTTGGAAAAAAATTGCCTATTGTAATGACATTGGTCTTAATAGATTCCTTGGGTTAAACCCGAAAACATAGATATCAATTTTGCCATAGTCAGCCAAACTTCCTGTCCACTACTTTTTCTAACTCCTCCTAGTCCGTTTGTCCGATTTTTAAAAAAATCGAATCGTATCATCTCCAGACCGTGCCGACTAAAAGTTATGGATTTCGTGATGATAGACATAAACGTTTTTGTATGCCACAGCATCAGAGTTGAGGCATGCTGCCAAAATGACTATTCAGGCTTTATATCTGCAATGCCTTGACATTTTGACACCAAACTTTGTATGTGTCATTGTCACCTCACTCTGACCACACCACATTCATTTCGTAACTGTGCCACCTATTGTTTGAAATTGATAATCCATTAAATCCTATTTTTAGTTAATGTATATGATTTTTTTAGCCATTTTGCCTAAATTCATCTTTGAATGTCTTTAATTGCTCCTTGCTGCAGTTTGGTCTGAAACTCCCAGCTATGTTGGCATGTCTTGTCATCGTCTTTGCGCTTGGCCCCATTAAGCTATATATTATATGCAACTATATTTTTATTTTGTTCCTGTCGGTCAGTATTGGAGGAGTCGTGTAACAACTAAGGCTTAGCCTGACAGTTAGCCTGCCCTGTACCAGGTTAGTTTCCCAGCATAAGTTGCCGGAGTGACTGAGCTTGAGCTATGCTAAATTTACTTTATGAAACCAAATCATTTGACAATGAGTCAGACTTATTGAAATAAGCCTGACTTATTTGGTAAACTTGTTTTATGAAACAGCGCTCAAGGTTCTTGTTTAGAACAGTGGCTAGATTAACAAAAAAAAAAAACAGACATCACCAGAAATGAATATTCCATTACAGTTTAGTAGTAATGACTTTATGAATTTCTTTACTAAGAACATTGAAAGCATCAGGAATGCAATTGTAAATGTAAAAATGTGAAAGCGTTTTATGATTTAGCCTCAATTATCGCCCCTCAAGAACAATTGCAGTTCAATTAAATTCAAAGTGTATCACATACGAGTTATAAGGTGATTCAACAAGCAGTGAAATGTAAATCTGACATATTTTTTTGTGGACTGTGCAATAAAAATATACAAAATACATTATATAAAAGATACAACAATATTAAAATAGTATTAAAATAACCCGACTGCACTCAATAATTTAAAGTGCAATATTTTTTATGCCCGAGTTGAGTAGTTTGATGGCCTGAGGAAAGAATCTGCTCCTAAACCTCACCGTTTTAGCCATTAGACTGTGGAGGTGTCTGCCTGATTGCAGCAGGTTGAATAATAAGTTTCTAGGGTGGGTGGAGTCCTTGAGGATCTTGACAGTGCTGACTTTACATTGTCTGATGTGAATGTCATGCAGAGAAGGGAGAGCGGTTCTGGTTATACTCTTGGTTGCGCACATCTTTGGGTGCTTCTCAATATCCCTCCTCGTCTCCTCGCTCCTCCGTCCTCCATCCTATGACCCGGAAACCGATCGAGCTCAGCCATCTTGAAGGACATCTCAATTATCTAATTGCACCACGAGGAGTCGAGGATCGAAGAGTGAGGAGGCTTCCAGAGGAGTTATGATCGAGGATACACAGGTGTATCCTATGCGGAAGTGTTTTATTGACTAAACGTGACACACGTATACATTCTCCTCCCCCTTCATATCGTTCACAATAATTTGAATTTATTCTTTACCCTTGCAGTTTATATAAACCACACATCTCACATATTTCAGCAGGGTATCTTACTTTATTATTATTCATTATGAATTTCTTAAATAAACAAACTTCAACAACATAAGGACAGATCCTTTGAGCGCTGCTGATGACGCTGTGAAGTGACGTTTGAGTGATCAAGTATTCCAATGTATAAAAAAAGCTTTCATTCGATTCCTCCATCCTCATTTTCTTTCCTTGCGTCCTTCCCTCGCATCCTACAGGGGGAGGAGCTGAGGCGCTAGGAAAGGAGGCGAGGAAAGGAAACGAGGATGCACAAATAAGAAATGAGAAGCACCCTTTGTGGTGTTCCTGTACTCAAGGTGATGATGTTGGAAATGGTCTGACCCAATCTCACTACCTATGGTTTGCATGAGAGAAAGTCCACAACCCAATCACAGAAGGGTCTGTGGGGAACTATAGTGTTGAAGGCTGAGCTATTGTTTATAAAAACCAGCCTTACTAAGTCCTTTTATTGCTGTCAGTGTGGGTGAGAGTGGCATGCAAGATATGCAGGAAGTCATGCAAAAACAGGATGTGGTAACTCAGAGGTACATACAGAAGCAGATTAAAAGGTAAATACAAATAGATACTGTAAGCACAAATACAAACAAAAAATGTAGGCATCTCTGAAATGTGGCAATTCACGATGCCTGGCAGGGGATTGAGAATATGACATATGTACCCCATAATGGAAGAGGCAAACTAGCTCTGGTGTTACAAGGATGTGAGGAGCTAGAGATGGCCAATCAGCTCAACTCATATTTGATAGGGGAGATGGTAATGCTGTCTCAGTGATGCCACCACCACCTATGACTACGGTACATCTTCTGCTGGTTTTTATATTAATGAAATAGTGGTTAGTCAGATCTTTAAGAAATGTCATCCTCGAAAAAGTCCAGGTCCAGATAAGATATGCGGTAATGTTTTAAAATACTGTGCGGCTCAGTTAGCGGCAGTTTTTACTGAGATTTTTAGAGCCCCGGGAGTTGCTTCCTGGCGACCAAGTCCCGGTCTTAGTACCCAGGGTGGCCTGTAATTTTCTGGCCTCCTGGCAGGACCAATATACCTCCGCTGAGAGAGTCAGACCCGTAAATTATAGGCTGCGTCAGCCTGGGAGACGAAGGGGTGAGCAGGTCTACACAGTAACCTGTAAAAGCGCTGGGTCCAAGAGCGGCCGGCGGTGGCCTTGACGGAAGACAAAGTTGATCCTGTGGTAGACCTGAATCCACAGCTCGACCCACACCAAAAGAAAGAACTGGAAACCCTGATCCGAAGCTTCCTTGATGTATTCTCAAACTGTCAAGGATCCTGTCACACGATATCCGGACCCCCCACGGTGTCAAAGTTCGGCAGCGGCCTTACTGAATTGCAGAATCTCGTCTGCAAGCCATTGAGGAAGAAGTGGAAAAAATGCTCCGGCTAGGAGTCATCAAGCCTTCCTCCAGCCCGTGCCCCAGCCCGATTGTGCTAGTGTTGAAGCCTGACTGCACCCTCCGCTTCTGCAATGACTTTCATAAGCTAAATGAGGTGTCTGAGTTTGACAGAGTGCCTCGAGGGGATGAGCACATTGAACGCCTTGGTTGAGCCCAGTATATCTCCACGTTAGACTTGACGAAAAGTTACTGGCAAGTACCGCTCTCCACTTCAGAAAAGAAGAAGACCGCCTTCAGTACAGGGCAATGGCATTACCGGGTCTTACCTTTCGGCCTGCATGGGGCACCAGCGATCTTCCCAAGGCTGATGGACAGAGTGCTCCGAACACACCTGGCCTATGCAGCCGTCTACCTGGATGATGTGGTCATCCACTCTGAGAGCTGTGAGCAGGGGCGGAGTGGCAATCGGGAGAGTCAATCACTTTTCCCGGTGGGCCGGTAGTGTTTCTGATAATAGTTGTACATTGCAAGTTCTTAGCAACACCATCCGCTGCCCGCTTGTCAAACTGTGCAGCCTCTCTGCTCAACCCATAAATAAATGCATCGATCCGCAAATTTTATTCGATTTCCTAAATGGTCTAGTGGTAGATCTTTTGCCAAGCGTGTCAGAGGTTACGGGTTCTAATCCGCACTCGTATAGTTTATTTTTTCTCTCATCAAAACTGAATATGTTCATCAGTGGTTACAGTCTATATCAAGCAGGGACACATTTGTGTGCATTTTATTTTGTGATTTCACCGGAATGAACAGAGAGTCTCCGCAACGGCGATAGATTGAAGCGCGCGTCCGAGTGAAGACTGGGCAAGCCACAGAGAACACTGTATCCATGCAACCGATCGCAGCGACAACGAGCGCTCAGCTTGATTTCAAAAACAACACATTTTAGCGCTAGATCTCTTATTTAATAGCGAACTAAATGAATGCTCGGCTAGTTAACTGAAGATGTTTTATTTATTTGTATTAGGTACATCCGTGCCCATGGCCGCGGGAACTAGGGGTGCTGAGGATGCTGCAGGACCCCCTAACGACTGATGACATGACTTTAAATAACTTTTTGTTTTTCAACATGTTTTTTAAGAACACCTTCTACCTTTATAAAATTACTCTAAAGATTATTTCGTTTTTATTGACTTGTCGAATATGTTTTGATGACTCTAAAAGAAATTAATATATCAAAAGAAAAAGCAAAAGCCGATCTCGCAGTGAGTGACGTGACACTGGTTGAGGACCAGCTCATTTGACACTCATTTAATGCATGTTCTGACGTCAGTGAAAAAATTAAATATATATGTCTTGATTAAAGCATTCTTTGGCATTAGGGGCTGTTCACACAGAACGTGTTTTTCCATTCCACTCTGCTACTTTTCCATTGTTTTTCAGTGTGAACGCACCAGCCGTGTTTAACTGTTGCGCTCGCGTATGACACAGCGTTCTCAAAACGCAGCACTCAAGTTAAAATAAGTTCAACTAAAACGCGCCTCGAGACCTTGCGTTTCCCCCCCGTTTCCACTGCCCTCGTTTTGCGTCTTGCGTTTTCGCTTTGAAAGATTATGCATTCTGTGTGAACCGGCACTATAACTCCTGAGCGTGTATCATAAGGTAAGATGCAGATTTTTGTGCTGTTTTAAAAAAAATTATCATGAGTTCTGAGCGTTCTCACATAGCTCTGTCCTCATTCATTTGTATGTCCATCTTTTTGTTTGGGCTGTTTTGTTTAAAATACTCTACCAGCACCACCCCGCAATATCAAGCCCTGCCCCCAGCACCCCCATGATAAGATATGTTCATGTGACCAGTAGTGGTGGCTTTCTTAATCTATTTAAAATAATTTTGCAGGGGTTCTTGCAAAATTGTTTTTTTTTGTACAAAAAATGCCATGATGCCCGTTTTTCCACCTCACCCAGATAGGCAGCCTCATTGTTGTCAGAAACGAGGGCCATCAGCACTGTATCATCCGCAAATTTGATGATAGAAGTGGGGCTGTGAGAGGGCGTCACGTGTATAGAGGGAGTAGAGCAGGGGACTCAAAACACATCCTTGTGGTGTTCCTGTACTCAAGGTGATGATGTTGGAAATGGTCTGACCCACTCTCACTGGTTTGCATGAGAGAAAGTCCACAACCCAATCACAGAGGGGTCTGTGGGGAACTATAGTGTTGAAGGCTGAGCTATTGTTTATAAAAAGCAGCCTTACATAATTCACTTGTCTACAAAATTCTGTCAGTGTGGTTGAGACATGCAAGACATGCAGGAAGTCATGCAAAAGAAAGGATGTGGTAACGCAGAGGTGCATACAGGAGCAGATTAAAAGATAAATTACAGTATTTTCTAACTGATACAAAACAGAATATTTTGTAATCATAATACTATTCACTGACCTTTTCAGAGATTTATACATATTGTTTTATAAAAAGAAAACATAAATGTTTCATGTTGACAGCTTAATATCACTGCCAGTGATTTCATTTACTTACTGTTAGGATGATCACAATCTGGACAACTTTGTGCCGCTGCTAGCAAAAAAAATCACAGACACACATATACATACAAAGAGGGAGAGAGAAAACAGGTGGTTTAGGTGGACATTTTGCACCCATTCATTGAAATACGGAAGATGGGGTATCTTCTTTAATTAATTATTGATATAATAAGCATATGCACACTCATTTTCACTAATCAAAAATTCTTATTTCATTAAAAATCATTAAAAAATTATATACAACTTGTTTTTAATAAGCCTATACATAAATGCAGTAGCTGCTCCTGACCATAAAGGTGGGGCAGAGTATAAGAACAAAATTATTAATGGATCTAATAAAACTTATTAACTTATAAAAACTTAAAAACTGAAGTTTATAGCAAAAATTCGAAGACATTTTTTTAAAATAAAAAACTATAAAAAAAAAACCTAGGCCTAGATAACAGATTTGATCTGCAATTAAAAGTTTTATATATAAAAAAAAATGTATGTGAGACGTAGCCTATGTCGGTTGCTCGTTTCCTGATGTTCATGCCAAACAAATGTAAGAGAGCAGTGAAATAATAAACTAAACGAAGTAAACCATTGCCTGGGCTGCTGCTGACTGATATTTCATAAATACTGCATAAATCATAGAGGAAACTGTGCTGCAGATATTTGAATGTAATTTATTCTTACCTGAACTCGACGCCATTTCAACACCAACAGCTTTAAATCAAAATCAAAAGAAAACCGCTGAAAGACAAGAGCTCATCTTCGCCACGCCCATCGTCTGTAAACTAGTGCAAGACGAAAAATTATGCTTTTTTTAATATTTCCAATCATGTTGTGGAAAAACACTCTAATCAGAATATTTTCTGTTAAGCTTATGTATATTTTGTGTATAGTTAAACTAATACGCTATTATTAAGCAATATCTCATGTGTTTTTTCCCTTGTGTTTTTTATAGTGTCCACTAGGAGGTGCTCGAGGCATGTTTTGTTTGATTGGTTTTCCCTGAAGAGACGAGTGACGCTCGTTCATTCATTACGTTTTACAGTGAAATATGAAATGAGACTTCCATGTCTTTATTAAAATCAACACATTAATGATTTACCTCTCATCAACCCGCTACCCGCAGGAATTAATTTGAATATTATTTGTTTTTAGTACTTGCCCCCAGAGGTTTGAGAAAAGTGATTCCTTATTTGAGTGAATTAAGAATGAAACTTGAAATATTTCATTTTTCCTTTTTTTTAACCCAGAAATGATATATGGAAGATGTGGTTCTTCTGTAGTTGTTCTGTTATTTAGAATGGGGAGATACAAACTCATATTCATTATTCAAAATTTTGATTTCATTAAACATCATAGAAATTATATAGCCTACAACTTGTGTTTAGTAGTAATGCAGAAGCGGCTCCTGACTGTATAAGGGTGAGGCAGATTCTGGACCATATCTCATCTTTTAACCATAATGGCCTGGTTTCCCAGACAGTGTTTAGATTAATTTGGGATTATGCCTTAGTTAAAATAGTATATTTAAATAGCTTTTATAAACGTGCCTTTGAAAAAAACATTACTGGCGTTCATCTTGAGAAAAAACAATGGCAATGACATATTTTAAGATCTGTTAATGCAAGTTGCAAGTTAAAAACAGCTCAAACAGTAAAGTGTTGGTGCTTGCGACGCCAAGATCAGGGGTTTGATTCCCAGGGAAAGCAAGAACTGATAAGAATGTAAACGTGTAAGTTGCTTTGGATAAAAGTGTCTGCCAAATGCATAATGTAAATGTCGTTGCTAATCTCACCATATCGAGCATTGTGGGGAAAAAATATAAAGAATGTTTACATGCATGTCATAAACATTTCTTATTGTATTTTAATACTAATGTCTGGTGAAGTTATGCAGTCTATCAACTGAGACAGGAATGACAGAATAATCACAACTGAATCATTAAATCATATCACTTACGTACAAACAATTGAGCATACATGAATAGTTATAAAATAAATAAATAAATAAATAAAGCTTAACTTCGTTCTACGCGGAAATTACGTCACCGAAGATGACGTAATGTCCTAATATTTTCAGTGGCGGTTTACATACAGTAGATATAAACACTAGATGTCGGGTTCTAAACATGCGTCAAAACCGCCGCCATCTTGCAACAGGGGTCTTGTCATAGGAAGTAGCTGGGTAACGCTGGATTCATGGATGATGCTGGACTTTTGTGCTGCGTATGGATGTTCACACGAACGAAATCTTAAAACCAGACAGCAAGGGATTACATTTCACAAGATTTACCATGTTATCTCCTTGCCTGAGCAAAATAAAACCTATGAATGTAAAATCTAAAAATAACCTGCAGGGAATGTTCTTGGTGTTCATCTCAGTGGGAATAAATGTCAAATGCCAACATGCAGCCTGATTATTCCCTTATAATCTCACAGAAAATGTGTTTTTGTTTCTAAACAGTTACTGAGACAGACTAGAGCAAACCCTTTATTTAAAGCCTTTAACTGCTCAACCAAATGGATGAGCACATTTTGAGTCACTATATTTGATTGAGAAGAGGACCTTTCTTAACTCAAGCTGATTGAGTCATCTCTGCCTCTGGTTGAGGTGTGTTATGCCAAAAACATCCACTAGATGTCACAGTGTCGATCAACAGCACTCGTCACAACACTTCTTCATGGATATCAGAAACGTCTACGGTTACGTATGTAACCCTCGTTCCCTGAGTAGGGAACGGAGACGTTACGTCGGATGACGACGAATGGGGTTTTGCTTAGAAAGCCTATCAACTTCGAGTATTACAAAACGAGCCAATGGCAAAGAAATGCCATGGGTCTGCGGAATTTGCATGGCGTAACTCCGCCCCACCTCGTGGGTATAAAAGGAGGAAGCCGGCAGCAAGCAGATATGTTTCTTCGCTGAGGAGCCAAGACTGAGCTCAGGCGATCCCCGCGGTACAGCGGAAAGTGGCAGGCAGACGTAACGTCTCCGTTCCCTACTCAGGGAACGAGGGTTACATACGTAACCGTAGACGTTCCCTTTCCTTGTCACTCCGAGTTACGTCGGATGACGACGAATGGGGTTACCAGTCTAATCACGCCACCTTCTCAGCTGTCTTCCAGTGCCCTGCGTCAATCGAGATCCCTGTCAGCCTGGACAAAGGACTCCATATAACACAGGAATACCAAGGTACACTGGGAAGCATATCCCAAGCTTAGGGGAAGTATGCAATTAATGCCAGCCCGGAGGGGGGGGGACTTAGAGAATACACATATGACCCGAAGGAAGCATATGGAAAACACTGGGGTGTCCAGCCGCAGGTGGAATATTTCAACCCCAGGGGTGGCAAGGTGGCTTGCCAAGGGAAAGACACACGCTCAGAGAGGCTTACAGTGGAAATACACATGTGGGGGTCGCTCAGAGGAGGGACCATGCACACGGGAGGCACCTAGCCGACGCACAGGCAATAGACACTGGCGCCGACGTCAGGAGTGCTGGAGGAGCTCAGGGCTTTCGGAGAAGCTCACCTGAGGAAAGTATCGCACGTATCCAGTCCGTGGAGTGGAATGGCGAGCAAGCGAAGACACCTGAGCGGGTCCGGTACTAGCTGGTTGAAGCGAGTACACGAGAGGACACAGGCTCCACTCGGAGATTATAGAATCTGGCGAATGTGTTAGGTGTCGCCCAGCCTGCAGCTCTGCAGATGTCTGTTAGCGAGGCGCCATGCGCTAGAGCCCAAGAGGACGCCACACTCCGGGTGGAGTGGGCAGTCACACCAAGGGGGCACGGTCGACCTTGCTGCTGGTAAGCCAAAGCAATGGTGTCCACTATCCAGTGAGACAACCTTTGCTTGGAGAGAGCCTTTCCCTTCAGCTTCCCACCATAACAGACAAAGAGCTGGTCTGAGGTCCTGAAACACTGCGTTCTGTCTACATAGGCGCGGAGAGCGCGTACTGGACAGAGCAGTGCCAAGGCTGGGTCTGCCTCCTCCGAGGGCAGCGCTTGCAGGTTCACCACCTGGTCCCGAAAGGGAGTGGTAGGAACCTTGGGCACATATCCAGGCCGGGGTCTCAGGATCACGTGAGAGGAAGCCGGCCCAAATTCTAGGCACGCTTCGTCAACGGAGAATGCGTGCAGGTCCCCAACCCTCTTGATGGAAGCCAGTGCAACCAGGAGCGCTGTCTTCATAGACAGGAACTTAAGCTCGACTGATTGCAGGGGCTCAAAGGGAGCACTCTTCAGGGCAGTTAGAACCACTGAGAGGTCCCAAGAGGGAACGAGAGGAGGACGAGGAGGATTTAGTCTCCTCGCTCCTCTCAGGAACCTGATGATCAGGTCGTGCTTCCCCACCGACTTAACTTCGATGAGGTCATGATGTGCGGCAATGGCGGCAACATAGACCTTCAGGGTGGAGGGAGACAGCCTTCGCTCCAGCCCCTGTTGAAGGAAGGAAAGCAAAACACTGATCGAGCATCTCCGGGGGTCTTCTCGGTGAGAAGAGCACCAGTTGACGAAGAGGTTCCACTTCAACGCATAGACGTGTCTCGTGGACGACGCTCTAGCGGAAGTGATGGTAGCCACCACCGCTGGTGGTAGGGTACTCAAACCTGCCTCGTCCCATCCAGGAGCCACACGTGGAGGTTCCAAAGATCGGGACGAGGGTGCCATAGGGTGCCCCGTCCCTGAGAAAGAAGGTTCTTCCTCAGAGGGATCGGCCAGGGAGGTGCTGTCGCGAGGAGTACTAGTTCGGGGAACCAGGTCCGGTTGGGCCAGTAAGGGGCAACCAGAATGACCTGCTCCTCGTCCTCCCTGACCTTGCGCAAAGTGTGCGCAAGAAGGCTCACTGGGGGAAACGCATACTTGCGGCCCTGCGGCCAGCTGTGCGCCAGAGCATCCGTGCCGAGCGTGCCCTCGGTCAGGGAATAGAACTGGGCGCAATGGGTCGAGTCGTGAGAGGCAAACAGATCTATCTGCGCGTCCCCGAACTGGTCCCAAATCAGCTGAACCGACTGGGGATGGAGTCGCCATTCTCCAGGGAGGGGCTGAAGCCGTGAGAGCTCGTCGGCTGCACAGTTCAGCGCTCCGGGAATGAAGATGGCTCGAAGCGACCTCAGACGCTTCTGACTCCATAGGAGGAGGTGGCGAGCGAGTTGTGACATACGGCGGGAGCGTAGACCACCTTGATGGTTGATGTACGCTACAGTGGCGGTATTGTCTGAGCGGACTAGTACGTGTTGACCCCTGAGCAACGCCCGGAAGCGGTGCAGGGCAAGGCGTACTGCCAACAACTCGAGGCAATTGACATGCCACAGCCGCTGGGGTCCTGTCCAGGAGCCCGCAGCAGCATGTCCATTGCACATGGCGCCCCAGCCCGTGGTGGAGGCATCTGTTGAGACAACAACATGCCGGGAAGCTCGTGCCAGGGGGACACCGGCCCTGAGAAAATCGAGGTTCGTCCACGGGGTGAAGAACTGACGGCAGGTCGGAGTAACTGGTACTCGGAACGTGCCGTGTTGCCATGCCCACCTCGGGACTCGGTCGCGAAGCCAAAGCTGAAGCGGTCTCATATGAAGCAATCCGAGCGGCGTGACCGCGGCTGCAGATGCCATATGCCCCAGGAGCCTCTGAAAAAGTTTCAGTGGAACCGCACTCTTGCCCTCGAATTGTCTTAGGCAAGTCAGCAGTGACTGCGCGCGCTCGCTCGTAAGCTGCGCGGACATGGCGACCGAGTCGATGTCCATACCGAGAAAAGAGATCCTCTGCACGGGGCAAAGTTTGCTCTTCTCCCAGTTGACCCGAAGGCCCAGACGGGCTAGGTGCCGAAGCACTAGGTCCCTGTGTTCGCAAACCTGATCTCGAGAGTGAGCTAGGATCAGCCAGTCGTCGATATAACTCAGGATGCGAACCCCTTGCTCTCGAAGGGGAACAAGGGCCGCCTCGACGACCTTCGTGAAGATGCGAGGAGACAGGGCTAGCCCGAAAGGGAGAACCGCGTACTGGTATGCCTGCCCCTCGAAAGCAAACCGGAGGAACGGTCTGTGTCGAGGAAGAATGGAGACATGAAAGTAGGCGTCCTTCAGGTCAATCGCTGCAAACCAATCCTGGGGCCGTATGCATTCGAAAACGCGTTTGGCGGTGAGCATCTTGAACGGCATCCGGTGAAGGGAGCGGTTCAGCACGCGCAAGTCCAGGATTGGCCGTAACCCACCGGTTTTCTTGGGGACAATGAAGTAGGGGCTGTAGAAGCTGGACCTCATCTCGGCTGGAGGGACAGTCTCGATTGCACCCTTCGCCAGCAGGGTGGCAATCTCTGCTCTCATGATAGGGGCATTGCCACCGACCAAAGTGGAGCGGACTCCCCTGAAGCGGGGAGGAGACCGTGCGAACTGAATCGCATAGCCGAGCCTGACGGTACGCGCGATCCAGTGGGACAGACGGGGAAGCTCTAGCCAGGCTCCCAGGAACTGAACCAACGGGATCATGCGAGCCACAGGCGTCCCCCCGGAGGGGCAGCGAAGCGGAGTAACTGGCCCAGATGTGGACGGCATAGCGGCCCGGAGAGGGGGCACAGTTAGCAACCGCGCCCTGGCAGAGGAGGCCAGGGGAGGACCAGGCTGGTCGTCCCGCGGGGGCCTGCTCTGCCAGGGGTCTGGCGACAGAGGGGGACAGGGACGAAGCGGTCCGTGGACGGCACGCCGTGTCAACCGCCTCTGGGACAGAGGGGGGCGAGGAGAGCACGGCTTGTGGGCGGCGCTCTGTGTCGCCCGAGAACTCTGTGAGCTCAGGGAAGAGGGGATTGTTTCTGACTTTAACCACATTAGGGTGCTGCCCACCCGTGGGTGAGCAGCGGGGAGTGGAGAACAAAAGATTCTCCCCCGGCCCTCCACCGGGGGAAGGAGTGGTCCTGCTACCACCTCCTGTGAAACAATCATCATCCCTGAGCAGCCCGTCTCAGGAGCGCCGCTTGGCCCGGCGTTTAGCGGGGGGCGGGGCAGGAGAGGGCTGTGGCACCTTCTTACGGCTTCCTCCGCGACCGGCCCTGGGTGGAGGCTGCTGCGTGGTCCGGGCGGGAGGGGCGGGAGCCGCAGGAGGGCGCCCTCGGCGGGAAACAGGTCGAGGCGTCTGCCCGGCCGGCAAGGTGGAGGCAGCCGCGGGCCGGCGGGGCAGAATGTGTCTGATGGCCTCGGTCTGTTTCTGGGCAGTTGAAAACTGTTGGGCAAAGTCTTCAACTGCACCGCCGAAGAGGCCGGCCTGGGACAAGGGGGCGTTAAGCAGACGGGTCCGCTCAGCGTCCCGCATGTCAGCCAGGTTCAGCCACAGATGTCGCTCCTGGACCACAGCTGTGGACATCACCAAACCCAGGGAGCGCGCGGTAACCTTCGTCGCCCGGAGAGCAAGGTCGGTCGCGGCGCGCAGCTCATCAAAGAGCCCTGGGTTTGTCCTACCCTCGTGCATGTCTCTGAGCATCTGGGCCTGGTAGACCTGCAGAGTGGCCATAGCATGCAGTGAAGCAGCCGCCTTTCCCGCCGCTCTGTAAGACTTCGCCACCAGGGTCGACGAAAATCTACAGGCTTTGGATGGGTGCTTAGGCTCGCCCCGAGAAGAAGCACTCTGAGGACATAGTTGCATGGCAACAGAGCGTTCAACCGGGGGAAGCCCAGTGTACCCACGGGCAGCTGCCTCATCGAGGGGAGGAAAGGCGGATGAGACCAGCGAGCGGTCCCGAGAAGACAGGGGGGTCTTCCAGGACTTCGAGATCTCATCATGCACATCCGGGAAGAAAGGTATTGGGGTTTGCCGAGGACGAGGGTCGGCGGCCTTACCCAAAAACCAATCGTCCAGCCGTGAGCGCTCAGGACAGGGTGTAGGCCTCCACTCAAGTCCGATGCTCGCGGCTGCCCGGGAAAGCATGGCCGTCATCTCCGGATCAGACTCGAGCACAGCCGTATGCACACCGGAAGGTGGCAGCTGTGACGAGCCATCACTTCCAGAAGAGTCAAACCCGCCTAGTGATGCTGCAACAGACATGGCATCTTCCTCTGTAGCTTCAACTGAAGCACGCGGGCCACCAGAGGGTAGACCCGCGGGAATCAGCAGTTCACTAGCGGGCACCGTCATTGAAGAGGGGGGCTGGGGTCGCGGACACATAGTCGGCGCCTTGTTCCAGACCGTAACCCTCAGATCACCCTGGCCACCAGCCGCAGGACGGGGGGTGGATGAGGGGACTCTCACTCTTGCGAGTTCACGGAGTCTCGACCGTAATGACGCGATGGTCATGTTCCCACAGAGAGAACATGAGTCATCCACGAGCGCTGCTCTAGCATGATCAATGCCCAAACATACTATGCAACGCACGTGCCCATCAGAGTCCGATACCAATCTGCCGCAACCAGAAGTACACGGGCGAGACATCTTTAAAAAGACGTGCCACGTGTAAGCTCTTTTAGTGAGAGAAAACTCAAGTGTTGAAGCACCCGGGGAGAAACGCACCGACTGGCAGACCACTGCAACAGATCAGCAGGAAGCACGCTCTCGCCGTAGATCGCCGTCACACCAACACTCAAGGTACTCGTTTGTAAAGCTGACAATTCAGAGATGGCTTGTGGAGAGAAGAATACACTTGGCTCCGAAGCGAAAACATATCTGCTTGCTGCCGGCTTCCTCCTTTTATACCCACGAGGTGGGGCGGAGTTACGCCATGCAAATTCCGCAGACCCATGGCATTTCTTTGCCATTGGCTCGTTTTGTAATACTCGAAGTTGATAGGCTTTCTAAGCGAAACCCCATTCGTCGTCATCCGACGTAACTCGGAGTGACAACGAAAGGGAACAAATAAATCTCTCCTGCCATGTGAACTGTTCTTGGTGAAATTTTGCAAGGTAAGCATTTTTTTGTTTTGACATATTAAACTGTAAGAGCCCAAACTTTACAAAATGATGTTACTTGGTGCCATGAAAAAACGTTAGTATGTTTTTAATAATTATTTTAATAACGTGCTCAACCAAAAGGTTGATTTGTCACATTATAGTAAAGGTAGAAAAGCTAGCTAATGTTTTCAGATCATCCATTCCTGCAGTCAGAATGGACTATTTGCTGCGAAATATAAACTTCTGATCGTTCATACCTATGAATATGACACAGCTATTGTTATTTCTTCATGAATATATTTTTCCTCTGCTTTGAGTCAGAAATCTCCACTTCAGCTGCACTTACACACACCAAACGTTACAGTTTTATTCCTATCAATATTCTGAAGGTTTTTACAGATGGATTTGTTCATATATAATTTTCCTGCTTTTATACAACATTTTATTACTAAAAAAATGGTGAACTTTTTTTTTCCTGGCTGTTGACAATATTTTCTATTTATGGAGTGATAAAATGTATTAATAAGGGCTCTCATACAATCATTGATTAAGTAAAAATGCTTAATTGTTTCAATGAACATTTCATAGCTTCTGTTTTTTTGTTTGATCCAATTAATGGTGCTCATGTGAACCCTTCGATTGTTCAGTCACAGAGCGTCGTGTCTAGTCAATCATTCAACTTTTCACCAATTGCAATCTCTGAGGTGTGCAAAGCCCTTAAATCTTTAGATGTTTCAAAATCGGCAGGTCCTGATATATACCCTACTTTTTAAAATATCAGCAGCTGATATTATTGCCCCTCCTCTGACTCAAATTTTTAACCTTAAAGGATTAGTTCACCTCAAAATGAAAATTTCCTTATAATTTACTCTCCCCAATGCCATCCAAGATATCCATGTCTTTCTTTCCTCAGTGGAAGAGAAATTAAGTTTTTTGAGGAAAACATTTCTGGATTTTTCTTTGAATAATGGACTTCAACGACAACCAACGTTTTGAAGTCCAAATCAATGCAGTTTCAAATATACTTTTTAACTACAATTGTGCGGATTGAGCTGATCTGCAACGCGCCGGGAACTACGTCATCACGTTGAAAGGTCAGGCTCGATGTCGCCGGCGGAAGTACCGCCCCACTGTTTACAAAGCGACCAATACAATTTGAACTATCCTGGTTGTCATTGAAGTCCATTATTTGAAGAAAAATTCAGAAATATTTTCCTCAAAAAACGTATTTTCTCTTCCACTGAGGAAAGAAAGACATGGATATCTTGGATGGCATTGGGGTGAGTAAATTATTAGGAAATTTTCATTTTGAGGTGAACTAATTCTTTAACTCTTGTCTTAAATGAAATTCCACTAATATGAAAATCAGCTTTTGTTCTTTCCCTGTTTAAAGGTGGAGATCCCACACACCCAAATAATTACCGGCCCATTTCCAAGCTGTCAGTCTTGGCCAAAGTCCTCGAAACATTTGTCAACAATCAATTAAAGGACTTTCTGTCTGTTAATAATACCCTGTCTGATTTTCAATCTGGTTTTAGAAAACAACAAAGCACAACCTCTCTAAGTTACTCACCTGCTCACATAGTTTATCTCCACACCAGCAATAAACCACTTGGTGGGAGCTTTTTTTGATATTTCAAGATAGACAGATAGAGGAATACGTATGCCATCTTGAAATATAAAAAAAGGCAGGAATTCCTGGAGTACTGTTATCTAACGACGTGGGATGATCGTATCCTTATCCGCTGCTTTAAAGATTAGATGATTATGTCTGCATCTGGTGTCAGGGATCGATGGATGTGAGACACTTGAGCAGTTTTTGGACCTCGTTCTGTGGCGGTGTGTTTCTACATATAATGTTGAACCATTAGTTTCATCATCTCAAGACTACAGAGAAACCTTCACAAGTTCCCTCGTCTCTGTCTGTCCTGTTCTGTATCTTTGCAAATGTTACGGGAGTCTCAAGACAACTATCAGAATGCTGTAAAGATGGCTAAGAGAAATAATTTTGCAGATGCAATTACAAAAATTTGTAGTAAGCCGCAAGTTTATTTAATATAGTAAATTCTGGATTTAATCCAACAATTTATGTGTTTTCTCACCCTCCAATTATCACTTGTGAAGCTTTTTTTGGATTATTTTGTCCAGAAGATCTCTGAAATTAAATCTATGATCAAACCTAGTTTGTTTGATCCTTCAGTTGTCCGGCCACCATTTGTTAGTTTTGACCATTTTGAAACGATCTCCTTGCAGTCACTAGCTGAGGTAATCAAGCAGTCAAAACCAACTGACTGTTTATTAGATATTATTCAGTGAGATTAGTAAAGGAAGAATTTTATGTTCTTGGCCCTAGTATCCTATCTATTATAAATACTAATCTTTTAACAGGAGTAGTCCCTAATCAGTTTAAACATGCTCTTGTTCAGCCTCTTTTGAAGAAAAACACACACATTTGGTCCCTGCTGTTGTATCAAATTACCAGCCACTTTCAAAGTTACCTTTTTTATCAAAGGTTTTGGAGAAGGTGGTTTTGAATCAAATAGGCAAGGCAAGGCAAGTTTATTTATATAGCACATTTCATACACAATGGTAATTCAAAGTGCTTTACATAGAAGAAATTAAAATAATCAAAAGCTATCAGAATAATTAAAACAGTTTAGAATAAAAGATAAAATACAGAAATAATCAAATGAAATCAGAATAATTAAAAAATTAAATAAAATACAGTACAAACAGTCGGACGAACAGTGGCACAGTGCTCATTCAGTAAATGCACAGCTAAACAGATGTGTTTTGAGTCTGGATTTGAATGTGACTACTGTAGGAGCACATCTGATCTCTTCTGGAAGCTGGTTCCAGCTGCGGCTGGCATAGTAGCTAAAAGCAGACTCGCCATGCTTAGAGTGAACCCTTGGTATTTCTAGCCGATGTGATCCTAATGATCTGAGTGATCTGTTGGGTTTATATTCAGTGAGCATATCTGCAATGTATTGAGGTCCTAGGCCATTGAATGATTTATATACCAGTAATAATACTTTAAAATCAATTCTATATGTAATGGCAGCCAGTGTAAAGACCTGAGGACTGGTGTGATGTGTTCATATGTTCTGGTTCTGCTCAGCTTTCTGTATGAGCTGCAACTGTCTTGTGGTGATTTTGGGAAGGTCAGTGAGAAGTCCATTACAATAATCCACCCTAATGGTGATGAAAGTATGCACAAGTTTCTCTAAGTCTTGACTGGAAGCAAAGCATCTAATTCTTGCAATATTTTTCAGGTGATAATATGCTGATTTAGTTATTGCTTTGACATGACTACTGAAACTAAGGTCTGACTCCAGAGACACACCCAGATTCCTGACTTGATTTTTAGTTGTTTGACCCCTAGACTGAAGGTATGCGTTCACCTTGAGAACTTCATCTTTGTTTCCAAATGCAATGACTTCAGTTTTGTCTTTGTTTAACTGAAGAAAGTTTTGGCACATCCAATTGTTTACTTCATCAATGCATTGGCACAGGGAGTCAATGGGGCATTAATCGTTAGGCGATAGTGCTAAGTAGAGCTGTGTGTCGTCTGCATAGCTATGGTAAGCGATTTGGTTCTTTCTCATTATTTGGCTCATTGGGAGCATGTACAGGTTGAATAGGAGTGGCGCAAGAATTGAGCCTTGAGGGACTCCGCATGTCATGGATGTCCACTCAGACTTATGGTCTCCTATACTCACATAATAACCTCTGCCTCCTAAGTATGACCTGAACCATTTTAGGACTATCCCAGAAAGCCCGACCCAGTTTTCCAGCCTGTCAAGAAGTATTTTGTGATCGACAGTGTCAAATGCAGCACTGAGGTCGAGTAGTACCAGCACTGATAATTTGCCTGTATCAGTATTTAAGCGAATATAATTTATTATCTTTATGAGCGCTGTCTCTGTGCTGTGATGTGGTCGGAAACCAGATTGAAAATTGTCAAAGTATCCATTCGAGCTTAAGAATTTGTTCAGCTGATTGAACACAACTTTTTCAATGATCTTGCCTATGAAAGGAAGATTTGAGATCGGTCTATAGTTGTTTAATATGGTCTTATTCAGATTGCTCCTTTTCAGGAGGGGCTTGACAACAGCAGTTTTCAGGGAGGTCGGAAAACTCCCAGAGAGAAGTGAGGCATTTAACACTTTTGACAATTACACAATTACATTTTTGAGAAAAGATGTGGGAAGTGCGTCAAGGGCGCAGGTTGATGTTTTTAGGTGCTGTAAGGTTTATTCCAAAATTTTGCCATTAATTTCTTCGAAATCAGACATAGTGGCTACTTTCTCGTGCTGTTGTCTGATCTGCCTGACCCCAGCGCAACTCAAGGATGAGCTGATCACCTTTCTGATATTATTGATTTTCTCAGAGAAGAAAGAAGCAAACTCACTGCACTTTCTCACTGAGAGCATTTCACTGGGAATCTGGCTTGGGGGGTTTGTCAGTCTCTCTACAGTAGCAAAAAGAGTGCGCGTGTTGTTTATATTGCTGTTTCTAATATTCGAGAAGAAAGTCTGTCTAGCTTTGCCTAGTTCCTTATTGAAAGCATGGATGCTGTCTTTGTAGATGTTATAATGGACTACAAGTTTTGTCTTCCGCCACATGCGCTCTGCTTTTCTGCATTGTCTTTTCATATTTTGCACTGCTGTTGAGTTTCTCCAAGGTGCTTTTTGTCTGCCACTCTTCTTCCTGACTTTCACAGGAGCAATATCATCAATTTAGGGCTGCAGCTATCGATTATTTTTGTAATCGATTAATCTAGCACTTAATCGATCGATTAATCGAGTAATCGGATAATTTTTTGTGTGTTTTTAAACAACTAAAACAAATAATGCATAACGAAAATGATGTGGCTGTAAAATGATCAAGCATTTGGCTTTTATTTCTCAAAAAACAAACAAAAAAAACTTATTCCAACTCCAACATTTGGCTCCAAAACCAGGCCTATTAATTGCAATTTTTACCCATTTAGTATAAGTGCCAACAATGTTCTATGCTCAATTACTTTGGTAGCCAATTAAAATGTCTTCCCCAAAAGTACGAGTGGATTTGGAGAAGCAGGCTGGGGAATTTCATTTTTTGTTGTTGTCTGTAACTATTTGGAAGACGTGACATACAAACAAGGTCTCGCAAAGACTGCAATACAATATGTGTTCCTCCATCACGTCGCGGTGTATACAGTGAATGCATGCTGAAATTATTGTTGCGTGGCTACATTAAAGTTTAAGCATATGTGATGCATTGCCGCAATTGATCTGACTGGCGCGTGAGAGAGACGAGGGTGCATGTGTGTGTGTGTTAGTGAAGGGCTTCACACACCGAACGCGACTTTAATTATTTGCGCGAGTAGATTATACAAAGTCAGTGCAAAGACGCGAATAGACGCATCATTCCCGCCGGGCGTCGCGAATGGCGCGAACCTCTTCCGCGCACGTTGAAAATTTTTAACTCGAGCGAATGTTTAACCGTCTAACTAGACTATAACTTCGCGTTCAGTGTGAACACACCATTAGGTTATGTTTCAGTGACGCTTGGTGAGAGCATGGAGTGGATGTTTTCGGTTCAGATTCTGAATCATTGAAGTCGTACTGTTGTGGTATGCCAGGTCTACTTCGCAGTAGACACATTGCACCTTGTTCTCTTCCTTTTTAAGTATGTAATGATCCCAAACTTTAGACATTCTCTGCCGTTTATGGACATCTTTACTCTCCGCCATCGTGACAAATAAATTCAAAATGTATCACGCGCTATAGTATAGATCCACGTATAGGGAATTACATTTTACATAGGAATTTAACGAGGCTTCGAGGCAGAGTTTTTGCCTCGAGGAATTTTTGTAATCGAGTAACTCGAGGAATCGTTTCAGCCCTACATCAATTACACTCTTAACTTTTGAGTTAAAAGAATCAAGGATAAAATCAACAGAGTCAGCAGATATGCTTGGTGTTAAAGATATAGCCTTCATAAATAGTACACTAGTGTTCTCATTTAAGCATCTCTTCTTGACAGACACAGATCTAGCTTCAATGGCAGGAGAGATCAATATATCAAAGAAAATACAGAAATGATCAGACAGTGCTACGTCCTTAATAACAATTGATGAAATGTTTAGACCCTTACTGATAAGTAAATCTAGAGTGTGTCCACGATTATGTGTGGGTCCATGTACATGCTGAGTCAGATCAAAAGTTTTTAAAACAGTTTTGATTTCTTTTGCCATGTTGTTTTCTGCATTATCTATGTGAATGTTAAAATCTCCAGCAATGGCAAAGCAGTCAAACTCTGAGGAAATTGTTGATAACAGTTCTGTAAAGTCCTCAGCAAAGGCTGGAGAGTATTTTGGAGGCCTGTAAACAATGATAAGTAAAATGCGTGGAGCACCTTTTAACACAATACCCAGATATTCGAAAGACGGGTAATTCCCAAATGATATTTGCTTACATTGATAGACATCTTTATAAAGAGCAGCTAAACCTCCGCCTCTTCTGACAGCTCTGCAGACACTCATAAAAGTAAAGTTAGGAGGGGCTGTTTCATTGAGGACTGTTGCACTGCAGCTGTCTTCTAGCCAAGTTTCATTTAGCAACATAAAATCCAGGTTGTATGTGGTTATTAAGTCGTTGACTAGAAGTGATTTATTTTTAAGTGAGCGGATGTTTAAAAGTGCTAACTTAACAGTCTTACTTTTTGTCCCCACAGCAATCTTGGTATGTCGTGTAATAGGCACCAGATTAGATGGGTTTGCTGTCCGGCTTTTGAAGGCCTTAGACTTTCTATCATGTAATTGAACAGCAGTAGAGAAAGATACAGGCACACTGGGTTCCCGCTCGTTCTGTAAACATTTGAGAAAGTTATTGTTATCATAGCGGGGACCCGACACATATCACTGAGAGCTGGTATCAGTTGTTTTTGGTTCACCTCGAGCCGCTGGAGGAGGGTGTGGGCCCTGGCGCTGTGGCAGAGGGCGAAGAGCTCTCACAGGAGGAGGGGGAGGGCGTGCTGGGCCCGCAGGCTTTGGTGGTTGCAGGGCCTGGCGTTTTTTGTTTGGTATCTGGGGGCTCGCAGCAAAAGAGTGGGATAGTCTAGTTCCAGAATGCCCCAGTTGTTCCATTTTCTCAAACGGAGCAGCACTGCTCCAAGATCATAGGGATGGCAGTAATTCCGCTCCATCTGAAGCCAGTCTGGGGCATTACCCGACTGTTCCAACCATAGTGCATAAACTTGTAAGTGACTGGCCCAGTAATAAATGTGAAAATCAGGAAGGTACAACCTAAATAACCCACCCCCACCCCAAACCCATCCCCCATGTTTGGGTTTACAAAGGTGTGTTTTTCTGATTCTCTGACCCTTATAGTTCCATAGAAAAGGAAGGACAATCGAATCTAGGTGTTTGAAGAAGGACTTGGGCAATAGTATTGGAATATTATGAAATAAATATAATATTTGAGGTAGAAATATAATTTTTATCGCATTTATTCTGCCAATTAAGGAGATCGGAAGAGTTTTCCAGAAGTGTATACAGGCTTGTAACTTGGATAGTAAGGCGTTGAAATTAGCTTTGAAGAGTATATTATCTTAACCACTATTCCTAAATATGTAATTTTTTCTGTAGAGACTTTAAATGGGGAAGAGTGTATTACAGATAAATCCTTCAGACCAATGGGCATGAGTTCACTTTTTTCATATTAACTGTTTTTATTTGATTAATATTAACATTTAATTTCCTCTAAACTTTTGTAAAATACTCCACACAAACACAGGTAACGTTATACATGACATTGGCCTTTATTGTTGATGAGTACAGCTATACAGCATATTTTATACTTTTTAACATGTGTACAATTATCTTCAAAGCCAACACATCCCCATGCTATAGAATTTAGATAGAATAGAATATATAGAATAAAACTTTATTTTATTTTTATAAAATAAAAAAGTTTTAATTCTTCAAAAATCATTATTTTTCAAAATCATAGTGTTACAATGTTAGAATGAAATGTGATTTGATTTTTTGCACATAATGGATTGTTTCTAGGGCATTATTGATTAGGATATGATTTGATTTGATTTTTTTTCTTATTAAATAGAAATTATTTTTAATTCAAATAGAAAAAAAATTTACATAAAAAAATTTATACCATATACATTTTACCATACATCGCTATTTAGCCCAAAAATTCAGATTTTTTGGCAATTTACTATTGCTTATTGCCCAAAATCTACCTTATGGCATGCATTAAATGCTGAATTTTCCATTTTTAGCTAAGCTGTAATGATACATTATTATCACAGTTAAATGGTTATTTTACAATTAGCCTACAGTCAGTCCTGAATTAATAATTCAGTTTGTTTGCGCCCCACAATTTTTTTTAGTACCAGCCGCCACTTGTTAATAGTAAATAAACACGAATATATTTGTTGCATATGTTAAAAGATACAGTACAACTTAATTAAATATATCATGTCTCATTTAATCGCTCAATCAGTGTTTCAACCAGCTTGAGAACAATATTTCACGTAACGTAACATTTACCTCAGGAAAGCCATTTAATGACCACATCATAGCTAGAAAAATTACCTATAGACAGGAGTATTTTGCTAAATATATGCCCTATATTACATATTATATTTTTACTCATATAATTAAAAATAAGATAACGTTGTTATTATAAAAACCGCATTATATTTGAGTTGGTTATTTTAACCTTTAATATAGTACCAGCTCCCTGTATGTTTACAGCATTAGTTAGAGATTCTTTCCTTGAGAAAAAGGAACATGTATCTATATACCGAACCTGATATTTATCCAAATTAATTGATGTAAACATTTTCATAATAATCATAATAATTATTATAAGTCATATTAATATATCAACACAAAATGTTTGGAATTTTAAATTGCAATTTTAACCAGAAAAAAAATCTTCAATATTAAAACTGTTCTCAACATCTCACCATAGCCTATATTTTACAACTAATAATTGAAAGTAAGTCTCAGGGATAATAATAGTGATAATAATAATAATAAATATTATTACTGTTATTATTATAGTTATGTTATAATTATAACTATAATTATTTTCCAATACCTTTACGCAAAGAGAGCAGCTTTAAAGTGTAAATTGCAGGTTAACCACCACAATCAATTAATGTGTAAATTAAAGTGCTCAATATATATATATATATATATATATATATATATATATATATATATATTGAAAATTTCTGTCTTAAAATACGTTAAAATAACATTTATTGGGGTTTCTTCAAAGGTAGCGTGTTTTTTACCGTAAGTGGGTGATGACGTCATAACAGGGAGTTGCAACCCATACTCTGCTAGATTCCTTCTGTTTGTGGCTTGAATATGGAGAACGACTGGGAGACTGAAGAGGTGGGAAACCATCAAATTGTTGATGGACCACAGCCCTACAATCTTGAACCAGTCAGCAGGAGAGAGAGGAGGAAACTGCTAGAAATCATGGCCCTCAAAGAGTTATTAATGCTTGGTGTGAGGAAAATGAGTGGTGAGTAGCTAGAGCTAGCCTAGGTTAGCCTGATGCTAGCCCGGATAACATTAGGGAACAAGCCAAAGTCTTTTCAAAATCTTGCCGTCATGTAGAATAGCAAGGAGGGACAACGACTGAAGACATTATTTACTTACACGGTGTTAGTAGTCCTAATCAGAGCTGTATATATGCACACACTGCACAGGCACAATGGCGCTTTTGCTGGCAGACAGAACGCGGTATTGCGTGTGCTAAAACGCAACTAATTAGCTATGCTCATTGTCAGAAAGAAAAAAAGAGATCAATGTCCCTATCGCTGTGTTTGACAGGTGTTTGTGTGGACTGTGCCACCCAATGGAATCAGCGTTGGAGAGTATGTGCTGCCGTGAAGTGAACGCGTTTTGGAGTTTAGTGGAGCAGCTCGACCCGCGACCGGCAAATCTGACGTGCCTTACGCAGCTTCCTGGTTTTGACGCATGCTGCCTGAACCCGTTTGTTTTGCTTATAGCTTACTCTCATTTCAGGCAGGATCACGGTCCTCTTGAAGCCAGCACACACGAGTATGTTTCCAGGGTCATAGTCGTCGGCAGTAAAGTGTTCGCCGCATATGACGGCTGACTTTGTCACTGAGGCACCACTAAAATCAGCCCGCTTCGTAGCCACAAACTTCACCCAAGCAGGAATCAGCCGTTTGTCCTTGGGAAACTTGTGGAGCCTCTCTCCCGTTTTTGAAGTATTTGTACAGCCCGCACAAACACAATAGTTCACCATTTTTGTAACTTGCCGTTAGACTAACGTTAACTCTAGGCTTGGAGTCCCTTTTATGACGTCACGCCCAGTCTACTGGAAGGGAGGGGGCGTGGTTAAAACCACTGTAAAAAGCACCAACTTTTCATATTATATGCAGCATTTTGGTATAAAAAAAACATAAAAAATAGTTGTGGGCGGTTCTTATCTTTATGTTTAGTAAGCACATTGCATTATCTTAAATATTTAACCTGCAATTTACACTTTAAAGAGTGGTTCAAATAAATGTAATTTTAAACAGAATGGGACAATAGTTCTATAAGAGGTTTTGAGGCCTTCATATTCAAATATGGCCAAACAGTAACAGAAGTTACTCATAGTTAGAGATTCTATTGAACGGCTCATAAACATGAACGATGGGAGCCGAGTCGCGGCTGGAGGGGAGCCGTTCTTTCTGTCGTTCTTTTTTTCCTATGCGGGTTTCACACAGATGCACACAAATTAGCTCCTCAGTTATAGGGGAAGGGGCGCACCCAGCGCACGGGTGCTACTGCTTAACATCTAGGCCGCTGTCGGTAGCCTAAAAGAGGCCTAGAAATAGGGTTTTGTTCCACCAAGTGGGGCACTACCTACTTTTTTTATATTTAACATCAGAAATATATAGAGATTCCTCAGGAAAAAGTTCTCCGCACACAACCCTGCCGTTTTTGAGAAATATTATGCTAAAGGTGCCCATTTTGAAAAAAAGGGAAAACCTAGGGAATTTTTCACTTTCAAACATGTTTATCATATAAACCCAAAAATACCGAAATACCTAATTACCAAATTATTTTTGTACTTGAAGTACAAAATAAACCAGTTTGAAATGTGTGATATACCTGAAGTAGCTATCTAGCCACAGTAAACATGATACGATTATCAAGAAAACTTCTACTGTAGCATTAACATCCCAATTACTTCTCATTATGTTGTTCCAATTCAAAGGTAATATTTGAGGTAAAATCAAACAAATAGAATTAAGCCAAAATATAATATATATATAAAAAAACACTTTTCAAAATAACACATTTAATGATGAATTGTCAATTTGCATACACGAGCAGTAACTGCACTACATCACTGTAAAAAATATTACATGCAGTCTACTTAAAAAAAATATTGTAACAATATTACACGTATTATATTTGAGTAGATTTTAAGGTTTTTTTTTTTTGTGAAATGTACCCGAATAAATTAAGTCAAATTTCCTAAATTATTTAGTCTATGGCACATGATGAATTTAATATTATTAGTGGAATGTGCTTTTTTAATTTAAGTTGTCTCACAAATTAATCAAGCCGAATTTACTCATTTGTATTAATGAAATTTACTTAATTATAACATTTACTGCCTTTTTCAGGTTAAGATAATAATGAATACATAATGCACTTTTTGTTATCAAACATGCTTTTATTCTGTATTTTTTTTTTTGCACAAATAAAACAAATCTATATAAAATGTAAGACAGCAGTTTTAAGATATGAAAAATAAAAGCAAAAATGGTGACATTTTCCATGTCATTGAGAAAGATCTCCATTGTCACACTGTAAAACAAACATTAAAGAAGTATTTTTATCTTGTCTGTCTCATTAAAAGTCTGTCCATAATTATAAACTCGATTTGTGTACAGTTGTAAAAATTTCTTACAACAGCTTAAAATGCTAAGACAACTACAAGTAAACCATTATAGTTTGTTTTCTTTGTATAGTATAGTGGACCATTACATTTCAATAATAGACATTCTACTAACTGTAAGTAACTACATGTCAACTAACTCAGAGTATTAGTAGACTGCTATTATAGGGTTAATAGATTAAGTTAACATAGTTGCAAATACTTATAGTCAGTAGAATGTCTAAAGTGGACCATCAAAATAAAGTGTTACTTTTTTTATATAGTGGCTGACAAAAATCTATTTTGTGTTAAATATTTTCACATTAGCTTTATATGATTTAATTGGAAAAAAGATTATCGTTTAAGTTGCATTTCTATTTTTATAAATAAAAACAATGTACAAATACATTTCTCAAAACACCATAAATATATAGAGAATAAGAATAATTCTAGTCACTTACATTGTACTCTTGGATGAGGTCATCCTCTTTTTCACCCAGATAACAGATCAAGTAACGGAGGACAACGTCTCTCATCATGTCGATGTTTTTATTGGGATTCTGATGTGACAAAAGTTAGCATCACCCAAAAATAATGAAAAAATATATGTTATGAAAGTAACTTACCTGCAGCATGGGATCAATAGCTAGCTCCGTAGTTTTCGACGTTTTGAGCCATTCCTTCGCACATTGCTTGATTTTGTTCCCATCGGACTTCAGTAAAGGCCTTTCCCGCATCTTTTCCGACATGAAGAATACACTTTACGAGTGTTAAAGGGGTCATGACCATAGATATCATATAGAGACTAGATGCCCTATTGGCCGCTGAAATGCAGGAAATGCGGACGCCATCTTAAACCGGTCGTACTCCTATTTGCGTTGCATAGCAGCAGTAGATGTCAGAGCACTGTGCAGCATATTCCTGCTCAAATCGGCGGACCATCACTCGGGGATTACTTTCCACAAGTAAGATTTAACATTTAACATTACCGTACTATTAGATGTATTTTGTGAACAAAATATTCAATGTGTCCTGAATCGTAGCTACGTGTATGAACTTTGCAGCAAAAAAAAAACCCGCGTGAAAATCAGTTCGGTATTCAGTGAGATATGATTAATTAAATGCGCTGACAGCTCATTGCACCTGCCAAACAGATTACACTGAGCAGAGCGGGTGACCGGTTTAAGATGGCGGCCCCACGGCTCGTCCGCGCCAATAGGCAGTAGCGGTCGATAGGGCGTCTATCTATATGATGTCTATGGTCATGACCATAGGCGGAAATTGCGGGGGGGTCAGGACCCCCCCTATCTGAGGGTTGTCCCCCCTAAAATATCATTAAAATATGTGTGTTGTAAATAAAATAATGATGTATTCTTAAAATAATTGTTTAAGAAATAAAAGTATACAAATGCAAACGGGGCAACAACAAAAAACCGTTTTAAACATTTTGAGTCCCCCCTCCCTTGCCTCACAGTGCTTTGGTCCACTGGCTCCGCCCCTTTTACCTCACCACCGACACACACACATTCCGGTCGCGGGAGAGATGAACTAAGTTTTTGAGTAGTTGTGGAACTCCAGTAAGTCAATGTTATTTTATTCACTTTAAACATCGGATGAAGTGATTATTTTCTCTTTAATATAGATGATGCTGAGTCATTAATAAATCATGTAAAAAAACAAATATATGATTGTGTACAGTGTACCAATGTACTTTGGTCTCTGATGTAACGTTAGTCTGCTATGTTAGCGATTATAACGTTTAACGTTAACTTACCCTTGTTAAATACAGTCTGCGTTTACCTAGCTTGTTTAATACAGTATATCCCCCCACACACACCCACACCCATAGAGTTTACGCATACACTACGTGATGTAACGTCAGTCTTGTAGATTAGACTAGTCCGGGTGCGCATTTAGATTTTAACGCTTTCACTGATTTAGTCGGTTTATATCATTTAATATAGTTAATCTAATATAATATCACACGAAGAGTGCAGTTTTCTCCAGATAACAGCATGATAACAAATGTGATTTTGATTTTATACAAGTTTAATAAACAAGAAGTTAATATTAAGTGATGTACATTTTAGACACCATATTACCAACGAAAATAGTTGAAAACTGACGTTAAGCCACAGCCTGAGAAACACACCGAGGTGTTTCTTTACTGAATGAATCAGCTTTTTGAACAATCAGTTGAATGAATCTCAATGACTCACTGTATAACAGTGACTTACTGCCTCCTACTGGCGGTTTTAATTTCACATTTAAAGTATCTTTTCATGTTTTAAATCATTTCAAATATATATATTTAACATTTTATTTTTAAAACGTCATATTTATGTCTGTGTAAAAACATCTAAATACTACTTTAACCCTCTGTCAGATGAGTGAACAGAGAACCCAAACGCAAAGGTGAGCTGATATTCTTTTAATCTCAGTTCAGGAGAAACAACACAGGTGGCCGCTTGGCAAAACTTGAACAGAAGACAGTCCTTGATAAATGTAACAAAAAGTCTCTCAATTAATAAAACAGAAATTCTTGGCTACGGCCGAAACAGGAATCCCAGATGATAGAGACAGGCTGGGTCCGTAGAGAGGGTGCCGGAACGCCAAACCGAAGACCACTCACGTTTACCGAGGCCTTGGATAAGCAGAGGCGAAGCACAAAGTCATCTGAATAATTCTGACTGCAGGCGAGACCAGACAAGACAGGACAGGACACAAAACCACTGGATCAATGAACAGGTAGATACACAGCATTTGGCAATAATCTGACAAAGAACAAAGGAAAAGGAAAGCCTAGAAATAGGGAGTAGAATTAGAGAAAGTGGGAAACAGGTGCGGAGAAGAGGAACAGATGGGATAATGAGAAACGGCTGGAGATGAATGAGATAATGAGTGTGAATGAGTGTGTGTACGAGGATGCAATAACAAATATGACCAGCAGAGGGAGGTAGAGTAAAGGAGAAGGATACCAGGATCATGACACCCTCATTTACTATGGGGTCTATGACCCCAATTGACTTTCCGTAGTAAATAAAACATATGGTTCCCGTCATCTCAGTTGCATAAAATTGTGTCACTTTTTCTACATTATCTATCTATACACACAATATACACTAGGCTATACACTGGGCTTGATTCGGTTGTTCTTAAAGGTATGTAAAAAAAAATCCATTGTATTTTGGTGGCTTGATGTATGAAAAAGCTGACTAAATTGACCAAAAAATTCTTCAAAACCATACATTTTTTTAACAAAATAAAATTATGGTTTTGAAGAATTTTTTTGGTCAATTTAGTCAGCTTTTTCATTAAACCAGAAAGAAATTTTGAGAATAAGGATAATGGAACGGTCTCCATGCTACACTAATAGTAGTAAGGCTTTCCTCGGTGTACACGTATCCTTGCAAGTACAATTTTGCCTGTATTATTGGTGTCCCCTTCAAAAATTGCTCTTGTTTATTGCCCCCCCCCCCCCCCCCCCCAACATTTTGATGAAATTTTCGCCCCTGGTCATGACATGACACGGAGACACAGGTTCGTGGATCTGTTGATAAGAGTTGAGGGGAGAGGACGCTGGCGCTGATTGTTCGCCGCTTCTCCTGGTTTCTCCTGGTTTCGCTTTTCTCGAGCTTTTTCTCGAGCTTCTTGGTCCCTGCAATATCTCCGCCTTTAAACGGATATCTGCAAAGAAATAATTTTTTCTCTTGACGCCGTGGATTATGCTGTGGACTATCCTAGTTGTGTGGGTGACTATCATACCTTATTGCCTTCCTGGATTTTGGCTAACCGCGAGTAGCGGTGCCCAACCCGGCACTGTGTTGACGACCGACATCCTAATGGAACAACATAGGATTTCCAGCAATACTGAAATCAATTCGCAACAGGATCTTCTACCACGCCGAGCCCGATATATCCACAGAGGGTCGGGTCGCCGATTTGTTGTGTCCAAACACGGTGACCACAGCAACATCACATCTCTCTGGACAGCCTCACGCCACGCCGCACCTGGATTACGTCATCAGAGCGCCGACACTGGAGGATCATTAAACTCCGATTGGCACAACAGAAAACCCGGAGTGGATCACAGCGTCCTACGGCCTTGTAATAAACTGGACCTCAAAACTTCCATAACTATTGAACAATTTAATGTGCAGTCATTGTCAAATAAATCTGGACTTATACACGATCACATTTTGGACAAAGGGATAGATATTCTCTGCCTAAGTGAGACCTGGCAGCAGCCTGATGTCTATTCCTCTCTTAATGAGGCCTGCCCACCTGGGTACTGCTACCTTTCTAAGCCTCGTACAACTGGCCGGGGTGGGGGGCTTGCTGTAATATATCGCAGCAACCTGGTGCTATCACCCGTGGCTATTCCCAATATGGACACATTTGAAAGTCTTGTTTTTAATTGTAAACATCCGTTTTCTGCGACAATAGCTCTTATTTATCGTCCGCCTAAGCCACATTCAACATTCATTTCTGATATACACAGTTTTCTTATTTCTCTTTGTACAATATACTCCAACATTTTGGTTATTGGTGATTTCAATGTGCATATGGACTCCCAGATTTGCCGACTGGCATCTGATTTCAGGTACACATTGGACTGTATTAATCTACATCAGCTTGTTGATGTTCCAACACATACTAAAGGCCATATACTGGATTTAGTGATTACTGACTCTCTTACAGTTACTGGCCTTGAGGTGTATGATGTTGGTGTCTCTGACCATCTGGCAACATTATTCAAAATTCCACTGTCATTTTCTTTTCATAAACCAAAACGTCAGATGATTTTTCGAAATATCAAAAACATCGACTTTATCAGTTTTAGTCAGGAGTTACATCTTCTCTCCCCTTCCCCAGATTTATCAATGGATGAACTTGTAAATTTTTACAACACCAGCCTTAGCTCCATTCTGGACAGTCATGCCCCAGTTAACAGCCGGACTGTCACTTTCTCTAGGTCCGCACCCTGGTTCACAGGAGAACTTAGAGAGATGAAGCAGTCTGGTCATGTCCTGGAGCGGACCTATAAAAAATCTGGCTTGATGGTGCATAAATTGGCCTATCAAGAGCATCGTAGGGCCTATGCTAGAGCTCTCTCAAAGGCTAGGTCACAGCATTATTCCATGCTGATTAACAACAATGCAGGCGACTCCAAAAAATTGTTCTCCACAATTAACCACCTTCTCAAACCACAGACTCCATCATTCTACAGCTATACCGACTCAAATTGTAATAAATTTATGAACTTTTTCATTTCCAAAATAGACTGTGTCCGTTCAGCTCTCTCTCCTCTCACTTGTCCCACTCCTGACACCCCTACAGTACTGATCACGCAAAAACTTTCCAATTTTTCACCTACAACGCAGCAGGAGGTTGAGATTATTATCCGTAAATCTAAATCATCCACTTGCTCTCTTGATCCCCTCCCCACCGCTCTGCTCAAAACCCACCATTCTTCCATTAGCCCTCTTATAACTAAATTGATAAATCTTTCACTGAAAACAGGATATGTTCCAATAGCTCTAAAAACAGCTATTATTAAACCTCTTCTTAAAAAACCCACCCTAGATCCTGAACCTCTGTCAAATTACAGACCCATCTCTAACCTCTCTTTCATTTCAAAGGTGCTAGAAAAAGTGGTTTCCTCCCAGCTTCATACCCACCTCAGTTCTAAAGGTTTGTACGATAAATATCAATCTGGTTTTCGCTCTCAATACAGTACAGAGACAGCCCTCCTCAGAGTGACTAGTGACCTCCTTATGGCCTCTGACTCTGGTTCCACTTCTCTGCTTATCCTCCTCGACCTCTCTGCTGCATTTGATACTGTTGATCATCGTATCCTCCTTCATAGACTTCAGCACTATATTGGTCTCTCCGACACTTCCCTACAATGGTTTCGCTCCTATCTTACAGATAGGACTGAGTGTGTAGCCTTGGGGGAGGCAAAATCCTCACCTCACATTGTCACCTGCGGGGTCCCCCAGGGATCCGTACTCGGTCCAACCCTTTTTACTATTTACACGCTTCCCCTTGGTAGTGTCATCAGCAGGCATGGAATTCACTACCATTGCTATGCTGACGACACACAACTTTATCTTCATATCACTCCCTCCGGTTCCCCCTCTGCCATCATTTCCCGCCTCACCTCCTGCCTGGAGGAGATCGGGGCATGGATGAATCAAAATTTTCTGCAGCTGAATGGCTCAAAAACAGAAGCCATTCAAATTGGAACGCCTCACCAATTACGTTCGTCACCTATCACACTTGTTTCTTTTCTCGGCAATACTATTCCCCTCTCTCCCTCCGTTACTAACCTTGGGGTCAAGTTTGACCCATACCTTTCTTTTGACAATCATGTCACCTCAATTTGTAAGACCTCGTTTTTTCACCTCCGTAATATTTCCAAACTGCGTTCCTTTCTTTCCTTCCCAGCTGCAGAGAAGCTCGTCCATGCCTTTGTCTCCTCCAGGCTGGATTACTGTAACGCACTCCTGTGGGGAATCCATGGTAGGAGCCTTCAAAAGCTCCAATTTGTGCAGAATAGTGCTGCCAGGGTCCTAATGAGGGTGCGGAAACACGAGCACATCACCCCTATCCTAAAATCCCTACACTGGCTCCCTGTTTATTACCGTATAGAATATAAGATCCTCCTACACACTCACCACTGTCTGCATGGTGCGGCCCCGACATACCTCACTGATCTCCTTTCCTTACACACTTCCACCCGGACCAGAGCAGGCAAACGGCATCTCCTGGTTACACCTAGGACACGGCTCAAGACTATGGGCGACAGGGCTTTTAAAGCATCCGCCCCTCGTCTATGGAATGCCCTTCCGGAACAACTCAGAACTCCCAAGACTACTGATGTTTTTAAAAAAGAGCTGAAAACTTATCTTTTTAGAAAAGCATATTTTTAAGTATTTTTATGTGTTTTTAAGTGTCTGCGTATTGATTTTTATCTTATTTTTATTTATTTTTATTTTTTTATTTTTTTCATGTAAGCACTATGAGATTTGATGTCAAATGTATAGTGCATTATAAATAAAATTCATCATCATCATCATCATGAGAAACCAAATTTGCCTTGATGTTTTGGTATATAAGAGATCTATGTACTATTAAAACTTCCTGCAAGTTTCATAGCTTAAGATGTCCTCCCCATTATAAACAAACCATTTATTTAATCAAGCTCTAAATACAGCTCGTTCTGGATCCATGGTATGAAGTGACGTCACGGTACGAAGTGACGTACCAGTCGTTTGCATATGACTGCCTCCAGCGCAAGACAACTACGCCTCATTTCGCATCATCGCATGCGTTGTCGTGCAGCGAGTGGGTCTGTTTACAAGATGACTGTGATGCCACGCAGATGTGCTGTTGCTGCTGTGGACAAACAACATGTTTGAATACGCTGCCGAATGATCCAGACGTCAGGGAAAGCAGTCGGATGCAGTTTATTTGCAGCATATGCAGCGCGCCAAAGCTTAATTTGAACGGTGAGTGAGATGAGTGTGACAGGGCATGTTACTGAAAGAACGAGCAGAGAGCGAGCGAGCCCCGG
Organism: Siphateles boraxobius; assembly: GCF_051911475.1. Lineage (NCBI taxonomy): Eukaryota > Metazoa > Chordata > Actinopteri > Cypriniformes > Leuciscidae > Siphateles > Siphateles boraxobius. Next base: position 744,285 of record NW_027508733.1, read on the forward strand.
CCGCGCGCGCGCCTTCAAACCGGCTTGCTCTCTCTCTCTCTCTCTCTCTCTCCCTCCCTCTCTCTCTCCCTCCCTCCCTCGCGCATATGAATCAAAATCAATTGAGAATTGACACGATGGTAAAAGATTGGAAGACCGAAGTTTCACGCGGTGGAGCATTGTGTAGTCTACATGTGATACAAAATGATTAACGTTAATAATTTATGCATAAGCAGCACTGACGTTAGCCAATCATAACAGTATATGTGTTAACACTGAAGTCTTAAAGGGGAAACACCCCAAAACAGACTGTTTGAATCAGAGGTGAGAAACGGTGGGAAAATGTTATAAATCACTACATTTTTTAATTTTTTGTACAAAAAACTATAGTAATTCTATAATTGCACCTAAGGGAACATAATAAAACAAAACAAAAAACCATGTCATGACCCCTTTAATCGAGTTTGATCGCCGCTATCAGATGAAGATGCGCTGCTTACGTCCTCAATGTTTACATGTGCGTAGTGATATTGGCTTGATTTTGGCTCTGACCTACTTACATTCTCGATGCTGATTGGTTGAAAATCTATCTAAACAGTTTGATATGTCTCAATACGCAGTCAATATAGTGCGCCAATAAATTAACTTTTCTCATTAACTGCAGGATAATGTGTGGAGAACTTTTTGCTTGGATACATTTTATTAACGTTGAACATATTGAGCAAAAGAAAATGTAGTGCCCCGTTTGTCGGAACGAAACTTAACGATACAGCTCACGTACAGCGGCCTAATCATGATGATAGTAGTTGTGCACGCGCGCGCATCCTTTACGTGAGTACTCCAGTGGAAAAAAAAAACCCTACGTGCCTCTGTCATTGGGTAGGAGCGGAGCCAATGACTTGTGCACGCTGCCGTCAAGCTGGCTTCTTAAAACTGACTAAATATTTAAGAAGAGCCAAAAGAGCCGTTTTTTTAAATCAAAATGTTCTTGTGTGGAAGTGTTAGTGTTTGTAGTAAAAGCTGTTTTGCACAGAAATTCATTGCAGCCGGCTTTGTTTTTGATGTTTATTTGTGAGTAGGTATTGTATGAATAACATAAGTCAACATAGCTTTACACATAAACACACTTTGTACTAAAGGTGAATCCAAAATAGTGATGCCACTTTCTAAGCAGAGGGATGTTGTGCAACCCTATAGAATATAGTCCACACACGACAAATGAGGTAATAATCAATATTTCAGAATAATTCAAACTCAGATATTGGTGTGTGATATCTGAATTTAATTATTTGACTACAAATCTCACCTCATCATTCCTCCCAGTGATTATTTTCAGGATAAACTGAGATGCCCCCAAGCTGGCTTCTTAAACCTGACTAAATATTTAAAAGAGCCAAAAGAGCCGTTCTTTTGAACGGTTCTTTGAAAGGAACGGATTCGCCAAGATCTGGATCCCCTCAAAGAGCCATAAATCCCATCACTACTCATAGTTCAAGAGCTTTGTTTAAAATGCCGTGTATAGACTATAGGACACATACTGTATATATTACTGACATAAGGACCCAATTGGGTCCCACTTTATATTAAGTGGCTTTAAGTACTACGTATACATTGAAATTAATAATTTAATACAATGGACTTATTGTGTACATACCTGTTTTTACATTGTACTTATATTGTACTTAAAAAATTGATGCATGTAATTACAGCTGTAATTAATGTATGTACTTACATTTGTAATTACACTGCTGACCCTTTCCTTAAACCTCACCCGTATCACACCTCAATGTTTATTACTGTAATGTTAAACACAGTAATGTTTATTATTGTAATGTTAAACACTAATGTTTGTTACTGTAATGTTAAACAGTAATGTTTACTACTGTAATGTTAAACTAATGTTTGTAATGTTAAACACTAATGTTTATTACTGTAATGTTAAACAGTAATGTTTATTACTGTAATGTTAAACAGTAATGTAATGTTAAACAGTAATGTTTATACTGTAATGTTAAACAGTAATGTTTATACTGTAATGTTAAACAGTAATGTTTGTTACTGTAATGTTAAACAGTAATGTTTGTTACTGTAATGTTAAACAGTAATGTTTGTTACTGTAATGTTAAACACTAATGTTTATTACTGTAATGTTAAACAGTAATGTTTATTACTGTAATGTTAAACAGTAATGTTTGTTACTGTAATGTTAAACACTAATGTTTATTACTGTAATGTTAAACAGTAATGTTTATTACTGTAATGTTAAACAGTAATGTAATGTTAAACAGTAATGTTTATTACTGTAATGTTAAACAGTAATGTTTATTACTGTAATGTTAAACAGTAATGTAATGTTAAACAGTAATGTTTATTACTGTAATGTTAAACAGTAATGTTTATTACTGTAATGTTAAACAGTAATGTAATGTTAAACAGTAATGTTTATTACTGTAATGTTAAACAGTAATGTTTATTACTGTAATGTTAAACAGTAATGTTTATACTGTAATGTTAAACAGTAATGTTTGTTACTGTAATGTTAAACACTAATGTTTATTACTGTAATGTTAAACAGTAATGTTTATTACTGTAATGTTAAACAGTAATATAATGTTAAACAGTAATGTTTATTACTGTAATGTTAAACAGTAATGTTTATTACTGTAATGTTAAACAGTAATGTTTATACTGTAATGTTAAACAGTAATGTTTGTTACTGTAATGTTAAACAGTAATGTTTATTACTGTAATGTTAAACAGTAATGTTTGTTACTGTAATGTTAAACAGTAATGTTTATTACTGTAATGTTAAACAGTAATGTTTATTACTGTAATGTTAAACAGTAATGTTTGTTACTGTAATGTTAAACAGTAATGTTTGTTACTGTAATGATAAACAGTAATGTTTGTTACTGTAATGTTAAACAGTAATGTTTATTACTGTAATGTTAAACAGTAATGTTTGTTACTGTAATGTTAAACAGTAATGTTTGTTACTGTAATGTTAAACAGTAATGTTTGTGGTTCTTGGAACTGATCAGTTTAATTCTCCATTCTCAAATATTTTGATGGAAATATATTAAGTGTATTTTAAATAAATAATTGGTTTGTCAAATACTAAATTAACTGTTGGATTTTTAGTCAATTATTTTGGTATGTTCAACTCAAACCATCAAGTAAATGATATTCAGAGGCTTTATTAAGTTAATAAAGTTAAATAATACTGTTATACTTACTAAGGCAGTGAATTATATTTTAGAGTGTGTGTATGTGTGTGTAAGGATGCTTAGAGTGTATAAAGTATTATGTAACCCTTTAATTTCTGTATGTGTTTGTGTGTTAAGTGTGTTCTCCATCGTGATTGTGTTATGGGAATGTGTTAGCTCTACAATTGGGTTATTTGTAGCGCCAAAACAATTTCCCAACGCCTTTAATAATAAGATTGAACCCCGATATATTTTTCTCTTTATACAGTTGTTCAAGCCTCTCTTTGAGCTCCAGAACCTGCTGATCTTTTCTCTCTCTGAAATCATTCAATTCTTCTTCTTGTTTTCTGGCTTCATCTTCATTTTTCTTCTTCATCTCCTTTATTTCCTCTTCATGTTTCTGTTCCATTTCATCACACTCTTTTTCTTCTCTTTCTCTTCTCTTGATCTCTTCTTCTTGCTCTTGTTTCAGATCTTTCATCATTTTCTTCCATCTCTTTCTCTTCTCCTCTCGTCTCTCTTCATCCTCTTGTTTTCTCCTCTTCCATTCCTTTTTTCTCTCTCGCTCCAGCTGATCATAATGTCTCTTCATTTCATTTCTCTCTTCTTCATATTCTGTCTCTTTTTCTTTTCTCTCTCGTCTCTGTTTTTCTCTGTCCTCCTTTATTATCTGTTCATCTTCTTCTCTCTCAGCTTCAAATCTCTTTCTCATTTTCTCCAGTTCTTCTTGTTTTTCTCTCAGTTGTTCCTCATGTCTCTCTTTTATCTCTCTTTCCTCTTCCTCTCGTTCTGTCATCTGTCTTTCCTTCTCTTCCTCCCATTCTCTCTGCTGTCGTTTAATTCCCTCTTGAATCTCTTCGTCATCTTCAGTCTCTTTTATTTTTCTCTTCCATTCTTCTCTCTCTTTCTCTTCTTGTTCCTTCCTCATTTGTTCCTCTAAATCTCTCTTTTTTATTTCCTCTTCCTGTTTTCTTCTAAACTCTGCCATGATGTGTTCCTGCTCAGTTTTCAACCTTTCTTGATCTTGTTTATATTCTTCTTCTCTCTTCCTATCTTCCTCTTCTTCTTTTTTTAGCTGTTTTTCATACAGTAATCTCTGATTTTTAATCTCTCTCTCCATCTCATCTATTCTCTGATCATATTCAGTTCTTCGCTGTTTCTCCTCTTCTGATTGTTTCTGATCCTCCATCTCTTGTTTCTTCTGGTCTGATTTTTCTTTCTCCTCAAACTCTCTCCTCGGTGTTTCCTCTTTTTCTCTGAACTTGTTCTCCAGTCTCTCTCTCTCCTCATCTATCTTTCGTTTCTTCTCCTCCAGTCTCTGTCTCATGCGTTTGATATCCAGGTCATATCTGGCTTCTAATTCTTTAATTTGATCCTGATTTTTTCTCTTATTCTCTTCCACCATTTCTCTTCTGTTTTCAATAGAGATCGCTGCCTCCTGAAACATCTCATTAGTGAAGTATCGGCCCTCATTAGATCTCTTCACCTCTTCTATCATGTTTAACAGTTCAGTAACTTGCGTCCGATCTTGTGTTTCTCTGTTGTTAAAAGCCAGGAATCTGTTTCCACAGTCACTGATCAGTTTCTTGAGATCATCATTTTTACTTTTCTCTACATATTGTTCTATTGTCTGTTCTTTCAGAGCATCTCCTTTAGTGAAGAGAACAATACTGAAATCTGATGCTTTTGGACCAAAGATCATCTTTATCACGTCTAAAGTTTCTGTCTTCTCTTGAGTGATTCTTCCCAAACTCAACACAATGATGAACACATGAGGTCCAGGTGCGGACAGTGAAATACACTTCATCATTTCTTCCTGCACTTGTTCTTTTGACAGTGAAGTGTCAAAGAGTCCTGGAGTGTGTGGTGGAATTTTCCTTTTTCCTAATGCTAACCTATAATCTGACTATCCGCTTTCCCTAAAATGCTCACTCTGTAATACTCCAGCTCCCTGCGTCTACAATCGACAACCGCTGAGTTTTTCTTCTAATCCTACCCTACTCAAGCTCTCTTGCGTCTACAGTCGACATCTTAGCTTCGAGTTTTCTAAACTACTCTACTCAAGCTCTCTTGCGTCTACAATCGACATCTTAGCTTCGAGTTTGCTAAACTACTCTACTCAAGCTCTCTTACGTCCCCAATCGACGTCTTAGCTTCGAGTTTTTCCTTTACCTAACAACTCCTATGCTGCGCAGCTTAAATGACAGACAGACTTCAGTAGATGTCCCTTGAATGCTCTTTATTACGGCCAGGAGTTCTCGAGCATTTCTCAGAGAATCTCCCAAGAATAAAGAAGGCCGGAGGATCTCAGACAATTTCCATTGAGAATCCCACCGAAAACACGGAAACAACAGTTTTTATACAATAGGGAGGTATGGCATAATGACATTAATTTGATTGGTTATTCATTTACAGTCTCTTCTGTTACTGGGTAGAGAAGAATATGTTTTGACGATTACTTCATTGATCACAAGTTCTAACTTAGTCATCTGTCTAGTTTCATTTCCCATATTTGTTATTTATACACACAGTCAGGGGTTCGACACACACACATTCATGTAAAATACAGAAAGTCTTAGGACATGGTTTTTAGAGATTTAGCAGGTTAAACAAGGTCAAATATTAAAACATGGTTTTCTTAATATTCAGTTTAAATTTTCCACCACATTCCCCTCTCTGGCCATAAAACAATGGCCAATATTAAATTTAATTCTTCTAATCAATTGTCCATACCTGCATTATTTACCTGCTCCACCGAATCATCACATTATAAGTCAGTGACTTTAACACCACCCGTTATCTCTAATCATTTTCATCAACATCTTTTACTACATTTCGAATCACATTGATCTATTAGGCCTTAACAGGCCGATACTGTTGTTAACTATTTTCCTTAATCATATTTTGTTAGCTTTTAATTCAAGCAGGCGATTGTTTTACTTAGTCAGATCTATTTAAGGATCTGTGTAATAAAATCTAGCCAAAAAGGTTCTATAATCTTTCATTTTTTATCCTTAACACAAATTTCCATAATTGTATTATTTTGTTTCAAATATTTCTCTTTCTCTAGGTTTCAACTGTGTCCCCTACATAATTTGTTTTAACACATGGAAGACCTTTCTCAACAAAACAATAACAACACAATATTTAATTTCTGGAAGCCGAGCTAAATAAGCAAGCACTGTTGCTGTATTCCTAGCCTAGACTAGACCTGCAGTCACCTCTCAGATATCAAATACAGACATTAGACAATACATTAAAGGAACATTTCAGTAATCACACTGGTAACTTCTTCAACTAATAATTAATCCATAAATTAAATATGTTTCCCAAAATCAATCCCCTTTTGAAGGTTTTTCTCTATTTTAGCAATTGGAAACATCTAAAATATATATATAATGTAGTCATTAGTTCATCACTATAGAAGTTTACCTAATTATCTATTCAGACCTAATCCGGCAAAGTAACTTATCACCTATTCTCTCTTACTAGAGAACAACTATTGCTATTAATATTTTTTGTAATGTCTTCATTATAATTGTAAAACCCTCAAGTTTCTTCAAAAGTAATCCCTAGATTATTTATTTTTCAGTAATGTACCTAGTTAGAGTCCCTATAATCTACAAAATTAAAAGATTTTCTTCTTCTTAATTTATATGTACCTAAAATATTTTCAAATTAATCAGTAATTGTTCAAATCTCAGCCCTATATTTAAATTCTCGGTCCTACAGTTTGATTGAACCAAATAAAACATCAATAAATATCACATTATTGCTTCCTAAGCAAAAGCATTGCGGAAGGCATCAGTGATCCAATCTAACCCCCCATCCTGTTGGTTTGTTCTTTGCCTGTTCATCCTGCCACAGATCATCCCGCACCTCTGTCATATCGTCCAGTATTTTGAGATGGAACTCCCATCCTCATCATAAGCTGGAATGAAAGTACAACATTCTTTTCCACGTTTAACACAAAACTCCCCTTTCTCCGCAAGAGTTCTAAAACCAATTGGGTGTCGTTTGCAAATTGGAATAATTCATAATGGATTCTATTAATCCAGTTCATTTAGTCAGTTACAGCATTATGGATAAGGAAAACCTTCCAAAACTGAGATGTTTTGGCAATTACACGGCTTTCCTCATAACAAATTTAACCCATAGTGATTTCTTTCAGTGTCAGATGAGTAGTCACGATGAACAGGCAAACTTCCCTTCTCTTTCTACCCTGGTCACATCCTGGAGGAAATTCAAACAGAAACAGCAATATGATCAAAAGCATCACTTATGAATATAAAAACACACATGCTGCACTTGAACACTCAGTTAGACCACATTTGCTCCCAGGTGTGCTGGTCGTCGCGTTGTTGTTGGTGTTTGGGGTTGCTTAGGGCTGGTTCCTGGTTGGTGTAGTTTAAAGGTTAGATGCTTGCACAGAGGTGTCACCGCACCCCAGATAGGACCTTGTTTGTGGAGTGAGCCATTTCCTGGCTGCTTTGACCTGTTAAGGGAGACCTTAACTATTTTTGTTAGTGACAACATGTATTAACATAATCTGCTTGTCTCGCTGGTCGTCCTTTCTGATCAGACCTGTGCAATTTCATGATAAACAGTAACAAGACAATATTTTATACATTTGGAACAGAATCAGTTCTGTTCGATTGGATCCATCATGACATCCTGTAAAAGGAAGAAGTTAACGTGGGGTGGACAGGGCAAGCATCCTTGCTCTCTGCCTTCCCAGAGTTATATGCTGCGCAGGTGTGGCACTGTTTCTTTCTGCCACAACAATAACCCATCTCAGGATAATTAGCCAAAATCATCCATGGCCATTATTTTATTGGGCATAATTTACTCTGTTAGTGACATCAGCAAAAAAATATCCTGTATCTTCAAAAAAACATTGTAAGGGGTTAATATTTCAGTCAATCATTTCTCAATACAGTCAAAGAACAGAACGTTTAGTCCATTTTCAAAGTTCCATTGACCAAGGTTACATCGAGTCAAAAGTTTCTTAGATGGTTAGATCATATCGAAAGTTTGTCTGAAAGCTACATCCTAAATAAAAGGAAGTAAGATTTATTTTGTTCTATTGTTGGATCTAGAATGGAAAGTTAGTCACCATCAGACCTGAAAATGGGAAGTATGATAAAGTTTACCATAAGATAGAAATATAAAATCAGAGTTTTATGGTTAGCACCATAATTAATCTTATCTATTAAAATTTCCATTCATTCACATTCACACACTTTCTCACACACACACCCCTCTCTGGCCAGAGAATCATACCTTTTTGTCTGCCATAGCAGTTTATGAACTGAATGAGGAATATATATTTTATTAGGAGTGGAATACCACCAAATCCGAACGGTAACAACTTTTACGACAGAAGCTACTGAACGTAGAAACACTGTGGCATTCCCCTTGCGACAGTGTCTAAACGTTAGGATATTAATTCTCAATTGTCCGATGCAGTCACAATGTGTTTTAGTTTAAACACAGTGAACGTAAACCTCAAAATCAAATAGATTAAACACTTTAAAATAATAATAATATAGACCTTCAGTTGCAGTTGAGAGATTCAGCTTCAATCCCTCAAATGCAATTTGTCATTAAATTACACAATTTCAATTTCTCTAAACTTTTTGTTGTTGCTCCTAAGCTATTTAAAAGAAGATTTGGAAATCTTCACACAATTTTCAATCTTTGGACAAAAATAAAACATACATTTATATCTCCTACCCCTGGTGATGACAGCATGTGATTTCAAAAGTTTAAAATTTTAGATTCATTATTCTTATTGAATCCAGAGAATTACCTTTAAATGAAATGGAGTGACCAATATTGTTGCTTTTCTAGCCATGTCTTTTTAGACACCTTATGCCCTATATTTCCCTTTCCAGATAATTCTGCATAGTCAATAACCTATTCATACTTTTACCACTAGTTGGTTAGAGTGATAACCCTCACTGTGCCAAATCCAGCCCCAGTGTTTTAACTGATTGGTGAGTCAATCTCTCACTTCTGCTATTGCTATTGAACTTACTGTAGTAGGGCAGCTGGACTGGTCCTATTGGAAGCAGATTCAAAGTGTTAGTTTAAGAAATATGAAGAATTGCTGAAACCAGTGGATAATCAAAAACAATAATCAAGTTAATATGATAATTAACTAAATTTGAAACGTTCTCTGTAGTGATCATTGAAAATTCAGCACCTGGCCCACAAGTGAGGGGATGGAGGTCTTTCTTTTCTGTGTGGATTGTCGTTCAGTTGACTTGTTGGGCTGATACGTTTGATCATCAGGCTGCGATGGCACTCTCGGTCTGGCTTTTGATTCACCCTGGCACAAAATTCCATAATGTATGGCAAAATTGTCTTTAGGAAAAGTCTCAAGTGAATTGTCACCTCAAGTGAACTGTCTTGAGTTGAACCCCTCAGAAGGGTCCACTTCCTCTTTCAGGAGCTGGGGAGCTGAGGGCACCACTTCCTCTTTCTCTCTCCACAGTCATCCAACTGTTCAAGGCTGGTGTCTGAAATTCTTGAACACTCAAGAGAACCGCAAAACTCAAAGTAAACTTATAGTTTAATAACTAAAAATCTCATCTGGTTATCAAGACAGCAGTTCCTCATTTTATCAAAAAGCGTACTTCATTGCGGGAAAAAGCAAGCGTTTCTTCGTTGCAAAGACGCAGGAAAAAAGCAAGAAAACTACTCTTCAGAATACAGTGTATATTGTAAAGAGAATTTCTTTTGTCTTTTCTTCTTTCTTTTTCTTCAAGAAACCAAAATAAAATGACTATATGATGCCTGTTATGTGCTTGTTCAAATCACAATTTATATTTAAATTGGTCACCCAATCTCATTCTCATATAATGCTCAATGCACAAAAATTCTCTTAGTTAAACATAAACCATTTGCTCTTAGAATCTCTGCAATGGATCAATTTTTTTTTTCAAGTTCTTTCACACTGTCTCCCAGGAATAACGGGATACAAATTCTAAACACCTTCAGATAGAAAGTATAATATTTAAACACGTGTTCTTAATATCTTATTATTTATTTATTACTTTAAGAGCACCTAATTGCTCAGTCTTATATATCTCAGAATGTTTCACGGGTGCATATTCCTATTATTATGATTTATAACTTTAACAATTTCTGTAATTTTTTCAAAATGTAAAAATTCATAAATGTTAACAATATTGATCCATGTATCTTGTCTCAACTCTTTCAACTGCATCTTTATATTCTCTCAGAATTAAACCTTTATTCAAACAAAACTTCAAACAAAAAGCAAATTGCAGCTCTACAGCATCTCGGGGCATTTTTCCCTCCCGGATCTGATTTCCAGCATGACAAAGTTGCTCTCTTTGAAAGTTTTATTGACACAACAAATACAATACTCAACAAATACCAATTTGGTTGAATTTAACCATAATCATTGCTCATTGCCCTTAATAGACAAGGTAAAAACTTTTTTTTTTTTTTTTTTTTTTAAATGTGATCACCAATTTCCTTCAAATATTTTTTCTATCTGGCCACTTAATCTCAATTCTATATGTCGTCGTACATATGTAGCCTATATATTGTTAAATAGGTAAATTTAGTTGACTTTCGTCTTCTCCATAGGATAATGGGATACACCGTTTAAACCTGGGCTCAGCCAGTTTTTTCTCTTCTCTTTTTTTTTTTTCTCAACAGATCTGGAACATTTTAATTTCAAAACACGTTCCAAAATCTTATCTTAAAAAAATAAAATTTCATACGCACAAAAATGTTTTACTTTACACATCAAAAGGAAAACAAAAACTGAAGTCTGTATATCCTACCTTCCTAAGTTCTTTTTTCTCTGCCCGTCCAGGATGGTCCCTCCGTCGGTGTAGGATCTGCTGCAAATTTGGCAGAAATTAAATCAAAATAATGAGAGATACAAGTTCCTTTTTTCAGAACCTATATCTTGTCCGCTCTTCCGGAACGTCCTTCTCGCCGATGGAGGGACCAATCCTTGGGCTCCTGTGGCTCGCCAAATTGTGGTGGAATTTTCCTTTTTCCTAATGCTAACCTATAATCTGACTATCCGCTTTCCCTAAAATGCTCACTCTGTAATACTCCAGCTCCCTGCGTCTACAATCGACAACCGCTGAGTTTTTCTTCTAATCCTACCCTACTCAAGCTCTCTTGCGTCTACAGTCAACATCTTAGCTTCGAGTTTTCTAAACTACTCTACTCAAGCTCTCTTGCGTCTACAATCGACATCTTAGCTTCGAGTTTGCTAAACTACTCTACTCAAGCTCTCTTACGTCCCCAATCGACGTCTTAGCTTCGAGTTTTTCCTTTACCTAACAACTCCTATGCTGCGCAGCTTAAATGACAGACAGACTTCAGTAGATGTCCCTTGAATGCTCTTTATTACGGCCAGGAGTTCTCGAGCATTTCTCAGAGAATCTCCCAAGAATAAAGAAGGCCGGAGGATCTCAGACAATTTCCATTGAGAATCCCACCGAAAACACGGAAACAACAGTTTTTATACAATAGGGAGGTATGGCATAATGACATTAATTTGATTGGTTATTCATTTACAGTCTCTTCTGTTACTGGGTAGAGAAGAATATGTTTTGACGATTACTTCATTGATCACAAGTTCTAACTTAGTCATCTGTCTAGTTTCATTTCCCATATTTGTTATTTATACACACAGTCAGGGGTTCGACACACACACATTCATGTAAAATACAGAAAGTCTTAGGACATGGTTTTTAGAGATTTAGCAGGTTAAACAAGGTCAAATATTAAAACATGGTTTTCTTAATATTCAGTTTAAATTTTCCACCACAAGTGTCAACAACAGCTACTGATTTACCATCAACTTCACCAACTCCCAGTGTGGTCACCAAATGTTTACTGTCTTTACTGCAAAACTCATTGTTTCCGAGGATAGTGTTTCCTGTGGAACTCTTTCCATTTCCTGTCCTCCCAAACAGCAAGATTCTCAAACATCCTGGATCTGATGGTGAATCTTCATCATCTGCAAATGACAATAATAGGGTTTAGAGATTAACAACAATTTATTAAATTTGGGACCCTGAGCAACAAGTGTTGAACTTAAACCTAAAATTTAAACTATTTATAGTCCATCTCAGTGGATCTCAAGCTTTTTTGGGTCAATCTCAATCCATTATCCAGGTCTCTTACCAACCTATTAAATAAAGTGTAGGTTACTCTCTTCCCTGAATATCCCCAGGGTTTAAAATAATAATTATAAAAAAAAGGTTAAATACATTTTTTGTGATTTAAAAAAAATAAAAGATCAAAAGGATAAACAGTGCAGATTTATTTTCACAGCTATATTTATAATTCTAACCTTGAGTGTGTGTGTCTGTATTGTGTGTTTCTTCTCTTCTTCGTCTTTCCTGTTGTTTCTGTTTGTTCCATTCCTCTCGTTCTCTCTTCATCTCCTCTCGTATCTCTCTCTCAAGATCCTCTATTTCTTTCATGTCCTTTCTATATTGTTCTTTTCTTTCTATATGTTCCTTTTCTCTTCTCTTTCTCTCTTCTTCATGGTTCTGCCTTTCTTCCTCCATCTTCATCTTCATTCTCTCTTTCTCTTCTTCATGTTTGAACGGAAGATCTTCTCTCTCTCTTTTAAGTTTCTCATAATATTCTTCCCATGTTTCCTTGTCTATTTTTCTCCTTCTCTCATCCTCCTCTTCTCTTCTCTTTCTTTCTTCCTCCATCATCGTCTTCATTCTCTCTTTCTCTTGATTATATTCATCCATCATTGCCCGTTCTTTCTTTGTCCTTCTCTCATCCTCTTCATCTCTTCTTTGTCTTTCCTGTTGTGTCTGTTTCTCCCATTCCTCTCGTTCACTCTTCATCTCCTCTCTCATCTTTCTCTCTTGTTCCTCTCTTTCTTTAATGTCTCTTTTATATCGTTCTTCTCTCTTTCTAAACTCCTCTTCTTTTGTCTTTTTCTCTTCTTCATGTTTCTTCATCAGTTCATCTTTCTCTCTGTTCAGTTGCTCCACTTTTTCTGTCTGAATCATCATTTGTTGTTCCTGTATTCCTCTTTCCATCTCTCTGAACATCTTACATGAGTAGTAACTGTCTCCGTTTTCTTTCACCATGTCGTCTATCTTCTTCAGTAGATCAGACACTTGTGTTCGGTCTCCAGTCTGATTATTATTGAACACATGGAATCTGTTTCCACACACTTCAATCAGGTTTCTGATCACAGATACAGGATTTCCAAGATACTTTTCAACAGTTTTGTTCTTCAGATCGTCTCCTCTGGTGAAGAGCACAATAGTGAACATTAAAGATTTCTCACCAAACGTCTCTTGGATGATCTTCACTGCTTTCTCCTCCTCTTGAGTGAATCGTCCCACTGGTATCAGTAGGAGAAGCACATGTGGTCCAGGCAGGATCATGGAGATGCAGTTTCTTATTTCTCTTTGGATTTCCTCATTAGTAATATTAGTATCAAACAGTCCTGGAGTGTCGATCACAGTAACGTGTCGGCCGTTGATTTCAGCTCTTTCTCTCTGACACTCTTTAGTAACTGATTTATGAGATGTGTCTGATATAAATGCTTCTCTTCCTAAGATGGTGTTTCCAGTTGAACTTTTCCCAGCTCCAGTTTTTCCCAGCAGAACAATCCTCAGTTCATCCTCACTTTCTCTTGAATCTAAAGATAGATCAAATAAAATTAAAAACAGTATATTGAATTTTAAGTGAAGATTGTCAATCTTACAGGTCATCAGAGAATATTGTGTATAATTTATACTAAAGCATCATGTGCAAAATCATATAATTACCTCTGAACTCAGCATGTAATGTTTTTCTCACATATCTTTGTAAACTTTTGCAGCCATGAAAATGTGTTTAATCATGCAGATTTTCTGATCATTACCTTTTGACTGAAACCAAGTCTCTAATGAATGGATTCTCTTCTTCATTTCTTCAAATTTCAGCAGTTTTTCCATCTGTGCATCCAACAATGTCTCTGAGGAGAAACAAACGCCATTATTTGCCTCAACCATCTGCTCTAGTTTCTCCATTAACACGGACACTTGTGTGTCAGGGCCAATGAAATGATGTCGTCCTCCAAAACTCTCAATGACAGACTGTGTTTCTTCATTCAGTTCTGCTGTCTTTTCCTCTGAATTCTGGTATATGAGGATCATGATGTGTTTGTTGATTCTTGAGCTGAATATCTTCTGGATATTCTCCAATTCTGCTCTGTCTTCATTATTAAGTGGAGCATCAGGAATAGTGAGGATGAAAACATGAACTCCAGGATCAGAGAGAGACACACAGCGGAGAGTCTGACGCATCACTTCCTCCTCTGAGAGACGAGTGTTGAGCAGAGCTGGAAGCTCCACCAGAGACACCAGACGTCCATGAAGCTCCACGTCTCTCCTCACACACTCTGAGCTGAGCTCTGGTCTTCTGTCTCCCTGCTTCAGGATCAGGTTTGATATGAAGGATTTTAATCTTCCGTTACTCCCACACAGAACCAGATTCAGCTTCACACCCTCTGGAACTGTCAAAGGAATAAACAAGTTTAACAGTCTGGTTTTAACTTAAAACTAATGCTGCATTCACGTCATGTCAGAATAACTACAATCTGGCTACAAGAAGTGTTTACAAGCTGTGATTCTTGCTAAAGGGGCTGTTACTAATAAGGATGTAATGGTTCTCGGTAAAATATTAAACCGTATCGTTCTTCATCCGCGGTTCGACACGCACTTGCGCCGCGGTTGATCTCAAATCTGACGTCGCCTCTATAATATGCATTAGCGAAAAAAATGCCAAAAACAAAGGTCCCCTAATGTGTTTAAACTTATACGCTCTGCATGCATTTCACAATGGAGTAGATGTCCAATCAACTGTTAGGATGTAAATCTGTTGCTGACATCAGTTCCTCACGTATTGGTTTGTTGCAGTTCAGCAAGCCGTGACTACATCATATAAATATCCTGCACATTCTGGCTTCCCAATACGTTACAATAGTGATAGTTTTAAACTTTCTTCGATGCGAATGCCGTATGCTCTATCATCACCAGTCATTTACGCCGTCATCACCGGGTGTTAGCGCGTGAGTGCAGGAGAGACCTGAACAGCAAACGCTGCTTTCTGTGTTTAAACAGGCAAGATCAGACACAAAACAAAAACGAAAAAGCTGAACAGGGCTATACAATAAGCCCGGGACAGTTGATCAGGTGAACTGTTACCATCCCGATCAGGGCCGTTCTGCGGGATCATGAAAGTTTATCAAGTGTGTGTGGTTTTAATCCTTGCCAATTTACCATTCAAGCGCAAGAAGACACGAAAGAGAACTTGCGCCAGCTTTTTGAGATGTTCTGTGTGCGCACTCATCCGAAGCACGCACACTAACAGCGCGTGAGCACTGAATAAGTACTCTTTCAAGTCTTCTTGCGCTTGAACAGGCAAATTCGCACTAAATTTATGACCAAAACATGCCTGTCTTGCGAGTCTGTCATGCGAGTATCCTAGCAAACATAGTCGGTTATGTCTTAAGTGAACGTAAACAGTACAGAAGGACAACGCATGTGTACAGTTTCAGTATATTGGATCAGTGCATTATGTCTTAAAGTGACAGCAGCCTAATATTCCTGTTTTTAATGTTAATCAAAGTACTGTAAGACTGTATGAATCATGCCTTTGTGGTTCCTCCTGCTCACCACCAGAGGGTTCTGACTCTCTTTCCCTGGACTTTTCCCATTTCTTATAATCCCCGTACCACAGTGGTCACCAACCCGTCGATCGCGATGGCTAAAATGGCTGCAGTTTTTTTAAGGCCAGTTAGGACTGTCATAGAGCAGACTAACAACAAATAAATTTGCTTAAACAAAGAAGAAGAAACGACAGCTTGTATCAGAATTGGCCATAAAAAATCTATAGGTAGATCTTGCCTTTCATCAAGGCTGAGGTCAGGGATCTTGGGCTTGAATATGTTGGTGACCACTGCTGTATCTGGTACTGATTGCCTCCACACCTGTTCCCTATCTACCAGACTGTTTAAGGCATTCTCTGACACTCGTACTCTGTGAAGTCTTGTTTTGCCTGGCTGACATCACTGAGCGTTCTGTTGTTATTTTTGCCTGGCCTGTGTTTGACACGGGACTGTTTACCCTGTTTTTAGCCTTTGCTGTCTGCCTTTTGTTTCTGCTTCATTTACCTGGATATATCCTGTGATCGCTTGCCGCCTGCCCTGATCTTGTGCCTGTTGTGTGATCACATCTCTGTTTTGCCTTGGATTTTACTAATACTGATGATGAACCCCTGCCTGTCTGTATTACGGCTTTTACTATTAATAAAGCCCCAACTCTGCTGACTCATCATTACAAAGACCTAACTTTATTTATGCTATTTTTATGTTTTTATCTTTGTTCTGATATATGTATTAGTGCTCTTGCTTGTAGTTTGATTGTTTGTAATTATTTTCTTTTCTTTTTATTTGACAGTAATCCTTTTTTACCTGAGCATAGCACATACCGAACTGTACCGAAACGGTGACCCTAAAACCGTGATGCAAACCTAACCGTGAATAATCTGAAACTTAACACCCCTAGTTACTAAGTACTGACAATTGCAGGGTGCCCAAAGTTGCTTCGGGCCCTTTTTCTTTTCTTTTTCTTTCTTTCTTTCTTTTGTTATTTTAACACTGTAAATTATGGAAATAAAAAAAAGTAATCTTTAACTTTTGGAAATCAGATCATCTTTACCCTGCTATTGACAGGAAAAGATATTTTGCATGCTACTGTAAGTATTTTCACACTAACACAATTTCTGTTGCTTTGATTCAGTTGTCCAGCTCAGCACACTGAGTTTTGAATCTCAGTGGTATTAGTACAGTAGTAAGTCACTTAACAACTGAGGATAATACACTACATGATTTTCTATGGAATCTGTCAGCTCAAATCTGCAGACGGGCACTGAATTTCGGCCACTGGCATCGACTTGTCCAGAAAGTCTTCTTTCTTTTACTTTCTTTCTTTTACTTTCTTTCTTTCTTTCTTTCTTTCTTTCTTTTTCTTCCTTTCTTCCTTTCTTTTGTTATTTTAAAACGGTAAATTATGGATATAAAAACAAGAAATGTGTAATCTTTAACTTTTTGGAAATCAGGTCATCTTTTACCCTGCTATTGACAGGAACAGATATTTTGACATGGTGTGCCCAAACTTTTGCATGCTACTGTAAGTATTTGCACACTAACACAGTATTAGTGGTATACAGTAGTAAGCCATTTACTGTATCAACATGTATTAAAGTGATGGAAAACAAAAAGTACAGCTTAAGTAATATAGAGCTTTTAAGGGGCTCAAAGTGGGATGTTTGGGATCCCTGACATGTATCCCACGGACCTTACATATTTCTTTCTGAAGAAAAGACTGAAGGTAAAAAGAAAATGCAGGAGCTAAAACTGTCAGTAAATGTAGCAGAGCATCACAACCAGGGGAGTAAGTTACTTAAGGCTGGAATACACTACACGACATTTACAATCTGAACAGATTTTAAAACATTAGGCATCATACACTTGCCGACTTTGTAAATGGTTACATAGGAAAAACTGGGCATCATACACTAACAACTGAGGATAATACACTACATGATTTTCTATGAAATCTGTCGGCTCAAATCTGCAGACTTTCGGCAACCGTCAACTTGTCCAGAAAGTCGTGTAGTGAAACCTTCAGAGTCTGGTGTTGTGTAGGGATAATAGACTTTACCCAGTCAATAGTTGCAAAAGAGTCAACAACAAATGAATTCACTCACCCGGTGTCTTGATCTTCTCCTGTAACTCTGTGATTTGATTTTCTCTCACACTGAGTTTCTCCTCTAGTTCATCTCTGACTCTCTTCTCTGGAGCTCTCATATACATCTGAAGTGAATAGGGTTCAGTCTTCAGGCTATCTATACAATCCAGAATATTTAAGATCTGTCCAGAGTTTCTATCATCCTTTAACCCCATCACACTGTACCAACTCCCATAGAGACTCACGATGCTCTGAGATCCTGTGGATGCTACAAAATCTGACACACTTTTGTTAACAGTGAGTTCAGTAGTGAAAAGCACCATGAAGTGCTCATTAGAGTTAAATATTCTTTTAATCTTCTCCATTTCTGCTCTGTCTTCATTAGTCAGTGAATTGACAGGAGTCACGAGGACAAAAGCATGAACTCCAGGATCACAGAGAGACACACAGCGGAGAGTCTCCCGCATCACTTCTTCCTCTGAGAGACGAGTGAGCGCTGGAAGCTCTATTACCGTAATCTGCCGTCCATGAATCTTCTCCTCTTTCTTCACACAAACATTACTCATCTCTTTCTGAGGTTTACTCGGTTTCCCTCGAAGTATTCTAGACACTGAGATCTTGAGTGTTGTATTATATCCACACAACACAATGTTCAGCTTTGCTTTTCCAGAAGTAGTCACTGAAACAATATTTAGAGACAGAAGTCTCAGTTTAGCTTTGGTAACAAATGTACACTTCGTTAAACAACTACAAAAATATAATATTATATATAATATTACATTATATTGGAATAGTTCACCCAAAACTGACAATTCCATCATCATAAACCCATCTGGTGTAACAAACACGATTCACTTTTTTTCTATTTAACACAAAAGGAGCTTTTTAACAGAATGTCAAGGCTGTTTTTTTTACAATACAAAAGTGTAATGGTGTCTAATGTTCCTGCAAGTGTGATATTCAGTGTGTCAAGCCTAGCTCTGCCATATTCAGCTCAGCCGCGCCGTGCCTGTATTTCTCCCTACGGTGTGTGTACTGTATACAGGGCCGGCGACAAGAGGGGGAATTTGCTGGTCATGCTCCACCAAACCAGTTACTGTGCACCCCCCCTCCCTCCCTCCCGTGAAAGTTAAAGCGCAAAGCAAGCATTTGAAAGCGTTTACAAACGCGTGAGATACACACACCCTGATTGATGCTCCCTGGCGTCGGCTCTGGGTGTTTAGTAGTTTTTGTTCATTTTCCTGTTTTGTTTGACATTTAATAAAAGCCCTACTCATCCATCAACACCGACACTATGATGTTGAATGTGGTGTACTTCTGGCTATATACAAACAATGTTCATTTTGGGGTGAACAGTGACGGTCTAACAACAGTAACAGTATTACTCAAACTGTGTCTGAAAAATTCTTTCTGTCAATGTCTGATACTCTATTCAAAATATATATTTTTTATTTACAAATAAATAAGAAGCATTTAAGCCTAAACAAAGCAGATCAGATTTTTTCCCTGTCTCTACGACACTGTAACTTTCAACTCTTTCCCCGCCAGCATTTACTAAAAATGTTTCCAGACCGGCACCAGCATTTTTGATCATTTTCACAAAACTTTCATGGCCCCCAGAATTTTATCTGAATGTGCAATATATCAAAAGAAAGAACCGGGCCTCTGCTTTTAAACAATACAAAAAAAAAAAAGTTGAGAAAATCACGTTTTGTCAAAAAATACACACATGCATAATCAATGCTTCTGCTGCTGGTTTCTGCTGGTTTCTGCTGCTTCGCCTGTTTCTTGATTTGGAGATTCAGTTCTCTTTCTAAAGACATGTAATAGCGCCCCCTATCGTATAACAGTGAAAACATGGAAAGTCGTAAAATTCCATCAATGGCAGGGAAAAAGTTAAAGGACAAAAGAAATAAGTTCATGAGCATATTCTTAGAGGTATTATCCTGAAAAAAATACATTTGACAAACCTCCTTCATCACTTGCTGTTTTTGAATTCTGTTTGAGTTTTCCATCCTCCTTTTTCCCATCTCCTCTGAATGAACCCCCAGATCTCCTCGAATCTCCATCCGCTGATGATCCTCCATCTTCATCAATGTTGCAGACGAGAAATTCTTCATGTTCTTCCTTGAGCATCTCCTCTATCCTTCTGATCATCTCAGTGCGCCATCCTGCGTTTCTTGCATCAAACTGAAGATGTCCTCCTCCACATTCCTTTGTTAAATTAGTAATAATGTTATTTGTCATAGGAGCCCATTTGATGTTGGAGCCTATAGTGGTATTCCATAGCCTAGAAGTGATTATTGATGTGTGTGTCTCTTCATCAGTAGTCAGCACTATAGTGTGTTTAATGGCCTTCACACTGAAGAGGTTCAGCACAGTTTTCACTCTTCTCATGTCCTCATCACTGAAGTCATTATTCTGCAGGACTAGTAAGATCACATGAGGTCCTGGATCAGACAGAGACACACACTCTCTCACTCCCTGTGTGATCTGATAATGTGAGAGATGTGGCTGGAGAAGGCGAGCAGTGTTGATGACTGTGATGTGTCTCTTCTCCACCGTTGCACTGCTGATCTCACTGTGCTGCTGTACGTATGAAGGAGCTTCACTGTGAAACGCTGTAGTTCCCAGTATGATGTTTCCCACTCGGCTGTTTTCTGATACATTCTTTCCCAGCAGAACAATCCTCAGATCACTCACTGAAAAAGACACACACACACATGTTGGGTTTTCATGTTATATGGGGACTTTCAATAGACATAATGATTTTTATACTGTACAAACTGTATATTCTGTCCCCTTAAACTAACCCAACCCCTAAACCTGCCCACCACACACACACACACACACACACACACACACACACACACACACACACAGACACACACACACACACAGGCTTGCTACAGTAGTCGGTGTTAACAGTTAGGCCTACATCATGTGCCCACAGTGGCATCGCCCCCCACCGTCGTTTTAATTTTTTATAGTTATAACAATCCTTTAGTTCAGTTAGAGAACAGACACTACATTAAAACACAGAATGTGTCTGCTCAATAAAGCGTGAGCTGAAGGAGAGTCGCAGCACAGATCAGCAGCAGATCAGAGTCAGATCTCATTCATCACGAGAGTGAGGAGCCGACTGACGAGACGATGGCGGAAGATTTGGTTTCAACGCGAAATGTAAACGCGCTTATTTGGCAATATTTTGGATTTAAACACAATGGTAATAAGGAGCCTGCAAATGCTTACTTGTTTTTTTTTACAAATTTATTTATTCACTTTGGTACTATTTTCACAGTTAGGTGTGCATTTTAAAAACCCTTAGTACAAAAATCCAAACTGATCACACCTGTAACTTGGGATTCACCGATTGACCGGCAATAAATCGGATCCGTTTTTTTTTCGGCCGATTTTTCCGTAAGTGCGCCCGCGTGCACAGACTACTTTGGAATCATTCGCGAAAATTTCATTTGTGTGGAAGCATTGTACTGGAAATGCAGAGATACCTGTCTGAGGCACAGATACCATGAAGTGAACAGCCGCTTTCCTGCGCTCGCTGAAGTTGTGCAAGAACCTGTCCGCGCCCTGCACTAAGAACGTTTGCTGCCGATACAGTAAATGTTCTCACTGTGCTATATCACTGAATCTATACTGTACTTGACCTTCAAGTAGAAAGTATACTTTTTTTACATGTACGCAAGTGTACACACACAGTCGAACACACAGCTTTGCAAAGTATACTTCATCTGACTCGTATGCGTACACAGGCGTTCGACGTCTCTCGCCAAGATTTACAACCCAAAGTTAATATTATAATATTATATTATATATTATATTATCATAACTATTTAAGTATTAATATTTAATATTTAAAGTATTTTTTCATGCTAAAGTTGTACAAAAAATGGTACTTTCTAACCTCTTAGAAGTATACTTTGGCCTTTATAAGGGTGAGTTACATGTAATCAAATGGCATACTGTAAAATACTGTATTTGATGCCGTCGGTCTCCCTTCTTCTGATGCATGTCTGGCTCTGTTTACAGCTGGTATTAAGATGTGTTCTGGTCGATCGGATCACAAGTAGAAGAGGGAGACACTTTCATGTTTTTTAATCTGTCTGTTTGTCCAGTTTCAACCACTTCTGTCCTGATTTCTTAAAGGGGGGGGGGGGGGGGGTTGGGTCTATTGATGGGTAAAATCTATGGGCTTTTTCAGATCTTTCGATCCAATAGACAAAAGAAGCTTGTGCAATAATGAATGTGTTCAGAGACGACAGAAAAACATACAGAGAGCAGCAGCTTTTAGCAGCTAACAAAACGTGAAAAACATTTAAACGTGAAGACAGTGATATTAAAAGACCAAACTCTGTACACACCTAATATAGCATACTATGTAGAGATAAAAAGAAGCCTAGAATATGGACATAACTGTGAAATTTCACATTAAGCATTTTCTTTATTTTTATAATGGGTTTCTATTAGAGGAAAAGGGTTAATGTAAAATTTCAAGCATTGCGTTCATATTCTGGGCTCATCTTCTTTTTTGCATATATGGTTTATTAATAAGGTGTGTACAGAGTTTGGTCTTTTAATACCACTGTCTTCTTACCTTAAAACTAAGGCTGTTTCTCAATATGCGTTCTTGTCTGTACTTGTGTTCTTGTGGACTTGTGAAACGTCATCAGTCGCTGCCCAAGTACTGTCTCAATACACAAGTTTGCATTTTGGCAAGAACGGTTAAAAATCCCGGAAGTGTTCTTGACACGCCCATTTTACCGAGGATGCATCGGTTGGTAACTTGTGTGAACTTGATGGCAGAAATATCCCAGCATTCATTTCGGCATTCAAGGAAGAAGCGGGGAGCAGAAAGGCAGAACAACAGTAAGTCGTTTTTCTACAATTTCGTATGCTATTTCATCACTAAATTCACTTCTGAGAACATTTGATGCGAGAAATCTACTGTGTAGATTTCAAATATTGCAATTTTTACGAAAATTTATGGCGAATCGAAAATATGCTCAAACATTTTCGGTAGTGAAGAATCTCCATAAGCGCACGCGGGTGTAGAAAGCGAGCCAACCGGGCAGTCATGCTAAAAACCTGGCTGTTATCATCAATAATTCTTGTTATGTTTGGGTACTGATGACGGCGCTGTGCGGGGGTATTGCGCAATACCAGCAAGAACACATCGCCTCAAACTGTCAGCAGCGTTCTGTGTGCTCGTCACCTTGTAAGTTCATTCTTCCAAGAACAACTAGCAAGAGCGTTCTCCCCAAGAACACAAGTCCGTTCTTTGCATTCTTGGTTTTGAGAAACGGCCTAAGTGTTTTTTACGTTCAGTGTTTTAGAAGATCCCATTACGATGCCATTGTCTGTTTTAGCAGCTACTGCCATCTAGTGGTAGCAGGTTTTCTCAGTCAGCTGTGTGTGGATCATGGCTAAACCGGCAGAATGAGTGTCAAAACCCAGATGAACAAATAGGATCGACTCAGTCAATGAATGAATGTGTGTCACCTGATCCACAAACGCACATCTTCTTTGTTGCATGCGCAAATTATGATACACTAATACAAAAGAAAACATTTGTATTCACAGAAATGTGTATAATTTGTCTCTATTTGTACAAATTGCTGCACATTGATTTAATTCTGAATTTTGCGCACGCAAGTTGAAAGGCATTTGGTTGTGGATTGTAAAACATATCTGCAACATTTAAGTTCATGGATAATTGTGCATGCATGTGTAAATCATTTTGAGACTAAATTCATCCCATACAAGACCTGCCAAACGCTTTGAGTGTGTGTTAGAAATCAGGAATGGAGAGAGAACATTGTGCTTCATTTCTCATCTTCAGACCAAACCTGGGTCTCCAGCTGATAAAGTCTCAATCCCGTCTGGATAGAGCGCTTCCCATAATGTTCAGCATTAGATCAGTAGACGGATCGAGAGTAGACAGTCTTTTGTGTGTGTTTGAACACATTCAACCACATGAGTGTCTACACTACGAAAGCAATCCAGTCGAATGTGTTTTCAACTACCTCTGGAAGTGCTCAAAAGTGGACAAGCTCAAAGCGTTTTAGACGCGTTTACACCAGTGTTTAGCACTAGCTGCGTTTACATGGACCCTTATAATCTTCTGACTGAAAAGTCTTCATGTAAATACCTTAATCGATCTGATTGAGCTCGATCCGATTGAAATTTCGATCGGATTGAAGGGGGGGGGGGGTATTCCTT
The DNA here is from genome assembly GCF_051911475.1 of Siphateles boraxobius. Taxonomy (NCBI): domain Eukaryota; kingdom Metazoa; phylum Chordata; class Actinopteri; order Cypriniformes; family Leuciscidae; genus Siphateles; species Siphateles boraxobius. The sequence continues at coordinate 768,481 of NW_027508733.1, forward strand.
TTCTAATCCGATCGAGAGAACATGTAAACACTTGATTGGATTGAAAACCGAAACTGAAAGGACTGCACATGTGCAATGACGTTGAAATAGCGAAATGATGTATGACTGAACGAGCTGTTGTTCCTGTTGAATAAAGTGTTGTATAAATGAGTATAAATGAGTGTCCCGTTATTCTAAAACTCTCATTTCTCAGTGTGTGTGAAGTGGAGCAGGACGACGGCCCACCAGTGCTGGTTTCAGACTCTCATCCACAGAGACTGGTTTTGTGCGCGGGGTTCTCTTACGAGAGGTTCTCTCGTATTGCGTAAGTTTAGCTTACGCTACGGGAAAGATTCATCTTCTCGAGATACTGAAGCCAAAAAATTATCCTTAATTTTGTATTCCTTGTCAACGCAGTGCAGCAGCTAGCAGACCTAGAGCAGGCCATCTCGCGTGCTCATTGGCTGCCCTGCGGGCAACTGCTGCAGCCTACCAGTGAGCCCGGCGTGACGTCACGCCCAATGAAGGGCGCCCGCGCCTTCATAGCGTCACAGCCCGCCAGAATGGGCGTGGCTTAGCGTATAACACTAGGGGCTGTAGGCTGAATTCCCTGATTTTCGTCTCTTCAGCAAGCTCTTCGCATCGCTGGATCTGAGAGAAGCCACTGCCGCCGTCGAACAGCGGACAGCCAGCTTAGGAGAGCGCTGAGGAAGCCGGCCGTCTTCGCCACCTTCAGCCATCCGTGCGAGCTACGCTATCCGGCGACGTATCCTTTACCTTGCTAAAACCTATTCTAAAACCTATTCTAAAAGAGCAGCGAGTGTCTTTTTTAAGACGCCTCGCACTTCCGGCTGTGAAGCGCTTCCGCTGTCGACCCTGCGGGCTCGACTCGAAGCCTCGAAACACCCCCCGCCTCTCCTCACCGACGCGCAGCTGCCGCTCACGAGCCTCACTGCCGTCGCATCTGAGAATGAGGCCGAGGGACACGTACGAGCACGCGGCTAGCTCTCTTTACGTTACAAGAGAGCTACCCCGCCCTCGTGTCCCCGTTCGCGCGTCATGCAGAGCCCTCTCGAGCTCTCTGCATGACCCGGACGGGCATCATCTGTGTTACATGTAGGTCCCGTGCCCACTACTCGTGCGCGCGCCCTCGTACAAACACTGTTCCAGTTCTGCTCGACCACCGAGCACGCGGCTAGCTCTCTTTACGTTACAAGAGAGCTACCCCGCCCTCGCGTCCCCGTTCGCGCGTCATGCAGAGCCCTCTCGAGCTCTCTGCATGACCCGGACGGGCTTGCGCTCCGCCGTCGAAATGTCTCGCCATGTCAGTCCCCTTAGATAAGGCTACTGCAGTGGTGTATTTGGCATGGACGCGGCGCTCGCCCCCCTGAGAAGTCAGGGGCTGCGAATAATGAACTATCTGGACGATTGGCTGATATTGGCACAGTCAGAGACAGAACTGCTATCTCACAGAACAGTGCTTCTCAGTCATCTGGAAAGCTTGGGTCTCCCGATCAACTGGACCAAGAGCTCATTACTGCCCAGCCAGTCAATTTCCTTTTAGGAATAGCACTGGACTCGGTGACCATGACGGCTCGTTTATCGACACAGCGCGCGCGCCGTGTTCGCCACCTAGCCGCATCTTTCCAGAAGGGCAGCTTTCTCCCTTTGAAAACATTTCAAAGGATGTTGGGCTGTATGGCATCAGCTGCAGCGGTGCTCCAGCTGGGCCTACTGCGCATGCGCCCGCTCCAACGCTGGTTGAATGCTCGCGTGTCCCGCCGGGTGTCTGGCGGCCAGAAAATCAGAGTGACTCAGGCCTGCATAGCAGCTCTGCAGCCCTGGTTAGTGGCCGACTGGTACCAGCAGGGAGTAATGATGGGAACCATCTCTTATCGTAAAGTCATCTCGTCAGACGCGTCCAACTCGGGTTGGGGCGCACTGCTCGAGGGCAGACCGGCCTTTGGCCAGTGGTCAGACCAGGAGAAGGGTTTTCACATAAACTGTCTGGAAATGATAGCGGTCGAGAACGCGCTGAAGTGCTTCCTCCCGTTCATACAGGACCAGCATGTTCTTGTCCGCTCAGACAACATGTCTGTGGTATCCTATGTAAACCGTCAGGGCGGTGTCAGATCCAGAAATCTCTGCAATCTGACGGAACGCCTCCTTATTTGGTCTCCGATGCACCTGCGCTCGCTGAGGGCGGCGCATTGAACGACGGCCCAGACAAACTGTCCAGGGACAACGTTCCCCCAGGGGAATGATCCCTGCACGCCAAACGGTCCAGAAACTGTGGCGCCTATTCGGCAGAGCGGAAGTCGACCTATTTGTGTCAAAAGACAACGCTCAATGCCCGACGGTCTGTTCGAAGGATGAGGATGCGCTGGCCCAGGTTTGGCCCAGCCTCCCGCTATATGCTTTCCCTCCGGTCTATCTGTTGCCACAGGTGATCAAGGGAATCAGGGAAACGCGTCACTCGGTGCTCCTCATAGCCCCGCGTTGGGAGAATCAGATTTGGTTCCCGGAACTAGCAGGGCTGTCACATACAGCTCCGTGGCCGAATCCGGTGAGGGCAGATCTCCTCTCTCAGGCTCGCGGCACGATCTGGCATCCCAATCCAGAGCGCTGGTCTCTGCATTTATGGTTGATCAACGGGTACTCGTTGCCCTGCCAGAAGGAGTGATGAAAACGATCACGCAGTCTAGAGCCCCTTCCACGAGAAGGCTCTACGCGTCTAAATGGTCGGTGTTCTCTGGATGGTGCACCAACAGAGATCTGGAACCGCGGACATGCGGGGTGGCGCATCTGCTCACCTTCCTACAAGAGCTGTTGGATAAGGGAAGTTCCCCATCCACGCTCAATGTATACGTGGCGGCCGTGGCAGCGTTCGCAGAATCGACGCACGGCCAGTCATTGGTAAGACACGAGTTGGCCATCCGCTTCCTTAGAGGAGCTAGAAGGATGAATCCGCCGCGCCCCCCGTCGGTTCCCATGTGGGATCTTTCATTGGTCCTCGCGGCCCTGAAAGCTTTTCCATTTGAACCACTAGACACCGTGGGGTTGAAATATCTATCACTGAAAACCGTCTTTCTGACTGCACTGTCGTCAGTAAAACGTGTAGGGGACCTTCATGTGCTGTCTGTCAGCGCGTCGTGTCTTGAGTTCGGACCGAATGACTCTAAAGTCATCCTCAGACCTAGACATGGCTATGTCCCTAAAGTGATGGGCACTCCATTCAGAGCGCAAGTTATTTCGTTGTCAGCTCTCCCAGCATCTGACAGCGAAGGTGATGTGAATCTCCTCTGCCCTGTCAGAGCGCTGAGGTTTTACATTACGCGCTCCGCCTCCTTCAGGCGTTCGGAACAGCTTTTTGTTTTGTTGGTGGGCGCACCAAGGGTCTCGCCTCCTCGAAACAGAGCCTGTCCAGATGGATAGTAGACGCTATAGCGGCCGCTTACGCGTCAAAAGGTCTGCAATGCCCTCTGGGCATCAGGGCTCATTCCACGAGAGGCGTGGCCTCTTCGTGGGCATGGTCCAGTGGAATTTCTATCCATGACATATGTGTAGCGGCGGGCTGGAGCTCCCCGTCTACCTTTGTCAGGTTTTGTAACCTAGAAATTCCTGCCTTGCAGGCTAAACTGTTGTCAGTCTGAAGGAGAGGTGTATTCTGCCCAGATCTCCTGCTCAGATCACTCTCACATGACTCAGCTCTCCTGGTTGAGCTGCACTAAGTAGGGTATGTGCCATGTGCCTATACAGACCGGCGCGCTGCTCTGTAGAACCTCTTGTAAGAGAACGATACTCGGTTACTAACGTAACCTCGGTTCTCTCTAGAGAGGGAACGAGTATTGCGTAACCGGCCGTGCTCGCGCCACGAGCGACTTCGCTTCAGTCGACGAAAACCAGGGAATTCAGCCTACAGCCCCTAGTGTTATACGCTAAGCCACGCCCATTCTGGCGGGCTGTGACGCTATGAAGGCGCGGGCGCCCTTCATTGGGCGTGACGTCACGCCGGGCTCACTGGTAGGCTGCAGCAGTTGCCCGCAGGGCAGCCAATGAGCACGCGAGATGGCCTGCTCTAGGTCTGCTAGCTGCTGCACTGCGTTGACAAGGAATACAAAATTAAGGATAATTTTTTGGCTTCAGTATCTCGAGAAGATGAATCTTTCCCGTAGCGTAAGCTAAACTTACGCAATACTCGTTCCCTCTCTAGAGAGAACCGAGGTTACGTTAGTAACCGAGTATCGTTTTACTGCGTGATGAATATAAGCAGGACGACACAACGGTTCATATGCTCATTATCTTTAAATCATGTCCAGAGACGGATAAATATTAAGTCTGCTGTTTAAAACAAAGAAAGAACCAATAGAAAGAACCAGAACAGAACCAACAGCGGCAGTATTCCTGCATGTCAGAAAATCTATTCCGATTTGAAGCTTGTGACATATAAACGCGCACATCATCCTGATTACTTTATTTATCGTTCATGTAAACACCGTGTTCGGATTCATCAATCAGATTGATTTCATTCCGATTGACCCAAAAGTTGTCCATGTAAACGTAGCTAAAGTCTACTTGTGATCCGATCGACCAAAACACTTCTAGATACCAGCTGTAAACACGGCCTCTGATTAATCTGATGTTTACAGTCATTGACTGTTTCGTCTCCTTGTACTCTATCTCTATGTTCACAAATTGCAAATCACACACACACACACCCACATAGCAAACAGACTTGGCCCAAATGTGGCCTCATCATGGCACTGTTGGCGTGTTGCCGGCACTGGCATGCATCATGTCAGCCAACTGTGGGCCATGTGTGGCAATGATGGCACTGCATGCATGACCGCAGACAACATTTGGGCCAATTGTGCATGGGAGGTGTGTGGCCCAGATCAGTGTAGCGATTATGGGCCATACTTTGTGTACTGGACAAATTATAAGTATTTAGGCCGCTACTATATATTCAAGGATTGTCCCCCCACCACCACAATTTTTCACGGGAGAAATAAAACAGTTTAAAGTGTTGTCCATGGATGGTGCAGTTATCAAAACTACGACAGAGATGTAATGATTTTAATAATTAATAACAATAATAATATGAATTGACTTATGAGTCAGTGAATAAAGCTATGTCCAGAAAAAATGATAAATAATTAATAAATATAGCATTTAGTTTACAGCAGTGTTCACAAAATTCAATAATCATTTAAATAATCCAAAATCCATTTGACCTGAACAAAATATACATTTCCCTAACATGACAATTGAGTTAATTTTTTTTTTAATTTATATTTTTTTTATGAATTTTTAATTAAAAAAACCTTAACTCACATACAAAATAGTCTTACAAACTCTTTAGTTTAAGCACCACTAAATCATGTTAAAACTTACTATATGTATATGTTTAAAAATATGTACAATTAACTGTGCAGTGAACTATTGTTTATTTTGGTGCGATCGCCAAGGTAACAGCAGCTTTCTGGTTGGTGGATGAGGTTCACGTGATGCGTCTGTAACCCAGATGGGTTTTGCCTTATTCTCCTTATATTCTCCTTATTCGCGGCTCCCTTTTTGTGTTCACGTTGTCGCGAGACTTCGTGAAGTATCGCGAGACTTGAGATGGAGTGTTGCGTCATTTCCTTTAAATACGGCCGCGCGCTGTTGTTTTGGTATGTGTGTGCGCGAGCTGTGTGTTGAGCTGCTGCAGATTGCCTCTACCGTTGCAAATGACTGCTGTTGAGTGACTTAATGATGTGGGAACTGGCCAGGTTCTGTGCATTGATGGCGAGCCACTAGGCCCAACCCTGATGCATCGGAGTGCATGCATCTCCCGGTGTGGTAGGAGGTGCTGCAGCTGCTGACTTTGCTACACCTGCTCACACACCCTCAGAGACATTTTCACACACCTTTGGACACTTTAGCCATCTATATATTGTTACTTATCTTATGAACTGTTCCATCCTGGACTCTTTGGACTCTGTCCGTCTTGCGGTTGTGTGTTGTGAACCTCAGCGGCTTCAAGCACCTTTTTATGATTGAGTGAATTCTGAAATTGTTGTATGCTCATCATTAATAACTTTGAACTGAATACCTCCTATGTGCACGTGTAAATATTGTAAATACTTGTTGTCTTATATGTAATACAATTCACTATTGCACTGCAGTCCTGACTCTTGTGTATCATTGAACTCTACCATTTCCTCCCTGAGCCAAACTAAGATCTTCTGATACTGGTCCACTAATTTATTTATATTTGCAGCACTTATATATGCTACACGTCGTTTGAAATTTCTCCCGCTGAAGGGTGTAGAAGACGTCTGTCAGACAACCCAACCGCTGCTCAGGTAAGTGAAGCTATTTTGTGCATGACCCTATTCTTTTTTACAGCCTATATTCAGTACAACCTAACATTACATGTAATACATACAGCAGATATGCAACCACATGGGTTCTCTTTTGCACTCATGCCGAAACAGATCAAGCGATGTGTTTACAGCTCTCTTATTTCTTTTTTATTTTTATTTAACCTTAACCTCGATTAAAAATCGACCGTGGCGGTTACGAAGGTTATTTTGGCAAGTTATGTAATGGCAATCTTTAAAAAATAGAAGAACATCTCTTTTTTGGAGCTTTTTTAAATACCTGAATTCAAACTCGTATGTCACCTTGTTCCTTGTTAAAATCTTATTTTATTTTGTTACCTAAATTTATTTACAGTAGGTGGATGAATATTTTTTATATGTATTTGTTAATTTAGTATTTTGTCTTTTAGCTGCTGTGAGGAAAAATCGTCTGACACATGCCACTGATGCTGATCAGGAGATAGAAGCAACAATACAAAGATGGCTTCAGCTTGCTCCTGATAGAGATGGAGGAAGGAGAGAGAGCGCTTGAGGAGAAAAGAGGGGCTGCAGAGCTGTACTTCACTTCCTGAGGACAGTCCTAAATAGCAGCACTTTCTCCCTCACACATACAAACATTCTTATGTGAAAATTTGTTCTAAGTATTTTTTTTTTAAATTTGATCTGTGTTTGTTGAGAGTAAAATTACATTATAATATGTTTAAATGTCAGTGCTAGATTCATTGATATATTAATTTAGTTAGAATTGAAAAAATGTTGTACATAGTTGGCTGTCCAGGCAACTAAAATAGTGTTCACAAATTCTAGCTTTTTTTTTTTTTTGGCTTGTGTATTACTACAATAAGTAAACTACTGTTTAAGACAGACCAGAACATTTTGAAATTAAATGCACTTCGAGGTGGTAATAAGATGTTAAGCTTTGAATGTACTAAAACAATAGAAAATAATAATACTTTATTATTGTCTTGAGCCTATTGTTAAATAAACTATTTTTGAGAATTGAATTTTCTTGTGCCTTATTTGTTCACATAGTTTGGGTAAGATTAGGCTGGGTTATGGCTCAGTTTTGGGGTTTCTGGTTAAAGGGTGGTGTCGATATGGTTAACTTATGGCTGAGAATTGGTACCAATAATAAAACCTGTTTTGGCCCAGTTCAGGGCCAGTTAAAGGTGACTAACTGGCTGAGATTCGGGCCAGTTATGGCCCATGTGTGACCCTTGTCTTTAATCCAGTTCTGGGCCACTTCAGGGCCGTCATTCTTTGCGGTACTTGGGCCGAGGGAAAAGTGATTGTGTGGCCCGGAGCTGGGCCAGAAAAAAATTGCTATGTGGGCACACACACACACACACACTCACACTCACTTTGAACATAGTGGAGGTTATAATCTGAGATAAATCACTTATCCGTATCGGAAATTGCTATATCTATAAAGATAACTATATTAGCGTCCACACCAGCGGACCATATTGTTCTGTTTACTCTAAGCGTGTGTTTGTCTGCCGCTTTAAAAGCTCAGCTCGTTCAGCAGGATTGATTCTGATTGGCTGACAATGTTTTTATCATTCATCAGCTGAATAATTGTTTCTCTTTGCCGTTATAGTTAAAGCTGTGGTGTGAACTCTGCTATTCTTTAATATTGAGAACAATTTTTAGAACTATATCTTTATCGTTATCGTCATTGGTGTGAACGGGCCTTTACCCATAATGTTTCATTAAAGGGACACATAGGCCTAAATGTTTCAAGTTGACATCTTAATATCACTGCCAGGGATTTAATTCACTTACTGTCAGGACGTTCAAAGTCTGGACTTCTTCTAACTGCTGCTGAAAATAAAAATAACACACACACACACACACACACACACACACACACACACACACACACACACACACACACACACACACACACAGAGAGAGAGAGAGAGAGAGAGAGAGAGAGAGGTCTTTAAACAATCAACAATTACACGATTAACACAATCATAGAAAAATGTATTATTTTATCACCAATTAAACGATAAAGAGTCATCTTCCCAAGCAAACCACTATTTACACACCATTTTTACATAAATTCAACCATGTTTCCTGTAGTTTAAAAAAAATATATATATATATATTCTACCCTATTCTTTATTCAACGAATGCTGTAAACAGACTATAACATTATACATCATAACGTGATCAAATCTTTAAAAAGTTCAGGAGCTTTTATCAATAATCAGGGGCTTAAGCCACCAAAGACTGACCAATAGCAGCTTACGAGAAAACAATACGTCTGTTTTTATCTTCTGAATCGGAACTATTCTGAGAAATGTCTGAAGTCCGCTGTCCTATGCTTCATATTAATAGCGCTCATTATCGATCTTGATAATGCTAATATAATCGCTATTTGCTAATGTCCGCTGCGCCCGGGCGTGGCTTAATTGACTTCTTACGTCACGAACCACCGCAAACATCCAGCAGGAAAATTCAACTGCAGAATCCACCGTTCAACCTGAAGAGGGCAGCACTCAGACGCTTTTACACCATATATTGTAGAATTAAAACACTTTATACCCAAATGTCAAAAAAGTTACTCGAATCAATGAACAGCATGAATAAAGCCCCATTCTTACCGATAATTTACTAAAAAAAGTTGTTTTAGGGTTTAGTTACCCTTTAAAAACAGCATTTTTTCATTTTATTTTTTCATTACATTTTATTTTCATGAAAGTGTCATTGAGAGTATAAATATTTAATATAACAGAGATAATAAAGTACTGCAGTCTCATTGCACAATGTTCTCTTTGGTCTTTGAAACGAGCCTCCGAAATGCAATATCTGTATGTATATTCACGAATCTGATCGCATTTTGTCCAGTAGTGAACTTTAATTATCGTGTGCTCAGGGAGAAGTGAAGACTATATGCATAATCACTGCAAGCTCCTCTATACATGGATTTCTCGGCGACGTCATCACTGCTTGCACACGCACCCCGCGGTCTTCGTACCGGAGTAAAGGGTTTCTGATGGCAGATACATTTTGAATGACGTACCCTGCCATGCATTTGCAGTTAGCCGTAAGGATGTAACCAAGGCCCTTATGGACATACACCCAGGCATCATAAGGCTTGGCTTTAATGCCTTGCCTTTGCCTAGGGAGCACATCTGACCTCAACACGCAAAAATCCGGTGCAGCATCAAAGTATTTGACGATCTGCACATGACCACATAGCACGTAGTTGTATGCATCAAGGGATTTGTACGCTCTTATCATTTCTCTTGTATACACACTTGGTGTCTGAATTAGACAATTATATATATATATCAGCATACAATTGCTGGCCACTTCTTGTCATCCACAATCCAAAGATCGTCAGGTATTGCGTAGGGATCCGGCAAGATCTCACCATTGCTGAGAGAGTAAGTTTTTTAATATAATCGCCACGGTCGGAGGTAGTACTTCCCACATAATCCATCGTCAAATCTTTGATTTACAGTAAAGTAACGTTATATGTGTGCAGTCATGATATGTTGCAGGTCGTAAAGTAGGGGGAGAGCGGGGCTGGTTGGGTCAAGGCTTGGTTGGCACACAGTTCAATTCTAGTAAACTATAGGACGCTGCCACAGAAAAATCTGACATCAAAATGACTGTCCTCTTGACCTGAACACACCCATTTACTAAAATCATCGATCTGTCACTAACTGTTGAGGTGAGGATAACTTTTCTATTTTACTGTGTTAAAACAAAAAAAACCTCCTCCCCACTAAAGACATTTTAGAACTATGATAGATAGAGATAATATAAAATGTAAGGATTTCAGTTGATATATATAGGATCAGCTATATTTTGATATGAAATTTAAAAGTCTTTGATGAGTGATGCTATGTGGCTAACATAATTTCAGTAAAGAGGTGTGTCCTAATGTGGGTGGGGTTGGTTGACACACTGATTTGGGGGTTGGTTGGCACATGTGTCATTATAGCCAATTGGTTATTTTATACAGTTTATACAGAATTATGTATTAATTTATGCATTTTACATATGTTAAAATATATATATATATATATATATATATATATATATATATATATATATATATATATATATATATATATATATATACTTTAGATTATAATAATACCATTATATGTTGTATATTTATAAATACAGGTGCTGGTCATATAATTAGAATATCATCAAAAAGTTGATTTATCTCAGTAATTCCATTCAAAAAGTGAAACTTGGATATTATATCCATTCATTACACACAGACTGATATATATTTCAAATGTTTATTTCATTTAATTGTGATGATTTAAACGGACAACTAATGAAAATACCAAATTCAGTATCTGGAAAATTAGAATATTATTTGAGACCAATACAAAAAAAAAAGGATTTTTAGAAATGTTGGCCAACTGAAAAGTATGAACATGAAAAGTATGAGCATGTACAGCACTCAACACTTAGTTGGGGCTCCTTTTGCCTGAATTACTGCAGCAATGCGGCGTGGCATGGAGTCGGTCAGTCTGTGGCACTGCTCAGGTGTTATGAGAGCCCAGGTTGCTCTGATAGTGGCCTTCAGCTCTTCTGCATTGTTGGGTCTGGTGTAGCCTACAGAACTAGACTGAGAGACCATTTAAAGGCCTTTGCAGGTGTTTTGAGTTAATTAGCTGATTAGAGTGTGGCACCAGGTGTCTTCAATATTGAACCTTTTACAATATTCTAATTTTCTGAGATACTATTTTTGGGGTTTTTGGTTTGGTTAAAAATGGGCAGAAATTCTGTTGAATGTTATTCTGCATCTGGTTTGAATTAAATGGTCAAGTTCTTTATATTTGTCACCTCATTCTTTGTAACTACAGCATCTGTGCCAACCAACCCCATTGCATGTGCCAACTAACCCCCATACTGGGACTGGTTGGCACAAGTGCACAACATCACTTTAATGATGAATAAAACATTTTTAGGAATCATTTGTGAACATTAAATGTATCTGTTGAGTAGCTGAGATCTTAACCTTTCAGCTGTTACTGGTTAGACTATTTTATAGCATGACTGAGAAATATGACAGAGAGTGAAAAGTGTGCCAACCAACCCCGCTCTCCCCCTAACGTAAACAAGGTTATCTTATATAACTTATATATAAGCAAATTAGGGCTCTATAGAGGCTATTACATTACTAACTTAGTCTAACATGATAATTCATACATGCATCACAGTATGTCCGGATATTCGTAAACAGTTGGACGTTTTACATAATGTTATATTAATATGAAACACAAACAAACAGATCCAACTCTGAAATTGCAGTTTATTATTGAGTCAATAAGAAATTACAAACAATGCGAAATCTACGTTAATTACAATGTTCTTTTACAGAACTCGGCATAACAGATAGCGGTTTTTTGCCCCCTGGATGCGCGCGCATCCGGTATCGTTTGTATACAAGAAACCCGTGTATCTGCGCTTTGTAGATTTATGGAGTAAAAAGTCTTGAATCCTTCATTTTTGGCGTATATTTGCATTATTTTATTATTACAAATCTGATCAATCACAATATTCTTTAAGATTGTGTTACGTTTGCGTCACTATAAGCTTACATTTAAATGTCTAGGTTTGGTTTTTAATTCGAATTTTAAAATGCAAAACTATAATAACATTGGCATAGTCATATATAACAGAACTGATGTGTTAAATTGTAGACTGTAGCCTTTTATATAAGTCGATTATTCTTCTTCCTGGTTTTAAATGCCACTTTTAAACAGACATAAGAGCGTGAAATAACTAAATGAAGTAAACCATTGTCTGCTGTTGGCTAATATTTAATAAACACTGCACAAATCATTGAGAAAACGTTGCTTCATAGACTATATTTATGCCTTAATTTGATTCTTACCTGAACTTGACGCCATTTCAACACCAGCACACTGAAGTCAAAACTGAAAGAAACACACTGAAAAACAAGAGCTCGTGTGTGACGCCTTTATTTATTAACCAGAAATGAAATGGCATCCGGAAGATGCACTTCCTTCTTTAACTCTGATGAATAGAAAAAGCATATACAAACATTTTCATTATTCAAAATTCCTATTTCATTCCTATATATATGGTTTTTTTTTTTATTTTTATTTTTTTATGAGATAATTTAAGTTTCAGATTCTAGTCATGGAACACTTTTGTAAGAGGTTTAGTGTTCTTGCGTTATTCAGCCAGAGGGTGGCGCTCTAATATTGAGTAATCTGATCCTGGAGGATCACAGTCCCAGAGTTCAGCTCCAACATTATTATTTGAGTTATCCTGAAGATCGTCCTGGTTGCGTATGCAACCCACCGTTCCCTGAAGGAGGGAACGGAGGACGTAGTCGATGTCAACTGAATGGGGATCACGCCAGGGAGCCTATCATCTTCGAGTACTATTGAACGAGCCAATGGAATTGGCATGCGTGATTCGCATCACACACTCCGCCCCCGCGGCGCGGGTATAAATACGGAAGTGGATGCACGCACTAGCTGCTTTTCGCTGAGGAGCCGAGCGTAACCCGGAGTCAGCGGTGGTCCAGCGGTAGTGGCAAGGGGACTACATCCTCCGTTCCCTCCTTCAGGGAACGGTGGTTTGCATATGCAACCAGGACGTTCCCTTTCAGTCGATAACATCAGACGTAGTCGACGTCGACTGAATGGGGATAACCTTTGAAAACGCCACTAAAGCTGCCACCTTCCAGTGCCTAGACAAAAGCCTCCTGATGCCCCCACAATTTTAAGGTGGGGAAGGACAGGGCTTAGGCCAGGGAAGTCACTGCTGTTCCTACAGGACCACTAGGAAAGCTTTCCTGTACATTGGAAGGAAGGGACGCTGCGGAAGCCACATCCTACCCAGAGGGAGGAAACGTGGAGAATACACATATAAACTGGGCGGATGACCGGGTAGTAGAACATATGGAATGTCACTGGGGTGGCTCCAGCCTAAGACGGGGGGAGACTCACCGGACCATGACGGGAGAGAGACTCTGCCGAGGGACGACACGGGCTCGCCGTAGGGAGCCATATCGTGGAAGAAAACACATATGGGGTCACCGTAGGGACCGCAACTTATGGACCCAGCCTAACACAGGTTACACACTGCTTACGAGTGGTAGGCCTAACACCAGACGCTCCGCACGTCCGACGTCGAAGGGGTGTGGAGGAACTCAACAGGGTTCGGCTTAAGGGAACTCAACTGGAGTAGAAAGCGCACGTATCCAGTCCATAGGAGGGGAATGGCGCAGCAAGCCGACACTTGAACAGGGCTCACGGTGAAACTGGCTTCATGAGAAGGGAGCCCACGGGAAGCAGCGGTTCAATAGATATCTCCCAGCACCCAACTCTAAATCTGTCAGCAAAGCACTCTGTCAACGCCCAGGTGGAGCAGAACACTCATTATAGAGGAGCTCGACACCTAAGTGGACATGAGTGTCTCGGAATCTTTCACTGAAAATAAGGCAACCACATCAGTGGGCCACTTTGCTTGGAAACAGCCTTCCCTCTCTGCTGATTCCTAACAGATAAGAGCTGGTCTAAGGTCTAAGGCTGCGTTCTGTACACGTCTAACCGCTATGAAGCGGACGGACAGAGAAGCCAGGGCTGGGTCTGCCTCCTCCGGGCAGCGCTTGCAGGCTCACCACCTGATCCTATTACGGGAGAGGTAGGAACCTTGGGCACAATCCAGGCCGGGGTCTCAGTTTGTGAGAGTTAGTCGGCCCGAACTCCAGGCACAATACGTTGACCGAAAGCGAGCAAGTCCCTACCCTCTAGTAGAGACCATGCGAGCAGGAGAACTGATTTAACATAATTTTTAATTATGTAGTCGAGTGTTGCCCAGGCCCTCGTTAAAACACGCCCTTTGTACATGGCCCCTCAGTTTGAAGAGGGTTTGGCAGCAGACCAGGATGAACTATAGTCACACAGGGTGAGCTGCTCTGCCACAGTCACCTCGGGACCCGATCGTGAAGCTAGCACTGAAGCGGAAGGAATATGGAGGAAGCCAATGGCTGCATCTATCATATGCCCCAGGAGCCTCTGAAAGTTCTTTCAGTGGGACCCTTTCTCACTTCAACACCAGCTGAACACACTCTCATTGGAGAGACATGTTGGACTGAGTCCATCTCCAAAACTGAAAAAGAGATACTCAACCCGTGGGCGAGATTACTCTCTCCCAGTTGACCTGAAGACCCAACGGGCTCTGGAGCACTCGAAGGGAAGGACTCTACTGATACTTCAACCCTCACGCGCAACACACAGGATGGCCTGCGGCGCGGAAGGTAGAGATCTGAAGCACATGTCTTTCAGGTCGGAGCTGCAGACCAATCTTGGGCCAAGATGGTCACGACCCACTACCTAGTAGCATGAAGAACGAGTTTACAACTGGCCTTCTGAAATGCGGGCTGGGCGTCTCTCCTACGGCCGGCTCCATGCTGAGGCCTGGGTGGAGGTTGCTGCGGAGGCCCAGCGGGAGCGGCGGCCGGGGAACGCCCTCGGCGACGAGCAGGCGGAGGAACTGCCACTGGCGGCGGGGTGGTGGCAGCAGCTGGCCGCTGGGGCAGGATGTGCTGGATGACCTCCGTCTGCGCTTAGGCGGCAGAGAACTGTTGGATGCAGTTCTCCGCCGCGTCGCCGACCAGCCCAACCTGGGAAATTGGGGTGACCAGGAACCGAACTTTGTCCGCATCCGCCATATCAACCAGGCTGAGCCAACGATGGCGCTCCTGGACCACTAAGGTGGACGTCGCCAGACCGATCGCGCATGCCATGACACTTGTGCCCCGGAGGGCGAGGTTGGATGCAGTTCGGTGCTCACCTATGAGCGCACGGTCTGGGCTAACCTCGTGGATGTCCACGGGTGCCCTGGCCTGACAGACCTGAAGCAACGCCATGGCACGCAAGAGGAAGCGGCTTGCCCACAGGCTTTGTAAGCTCTGCCCGTCGGAACGGACGAAAACTCACAGGCCTTAAGGGTGGAGACGAGAATCCCCCCAAAAGGCAGCGGCCGCCGGACACAGGTGCACCTGTGTCGACAGACTGCTCCAATGGAGGGACACCTCGCAACCCTTCACCGTTCCTCCATCAAGGGTAGTGAGGGGGAAAAGCTATTCAGGCAGTTTCTGGCAGAGAAAGGTGCCTTTCACCACCTGATAATCTCTCCATGCATTTCGGAAAAGAAAAGCACTGGGGCGGCGAGCTGAGAACCAGCGTGACCTGCCCCGAGATACCAATCCTCCAACCGAGACTGAACGGGACACGGTGGAGTTTCCACTCGAGCCCGGCAGCCTCGGCGGCCCGTTTCAGCATAGCTGACATTTCTAGATCTGGCTTGGGCAATGTTACACTCCCAGAGGGAGATAACACTGCCGAGTCATCATCTCCAGAGGCCAGCTCACCCGATGCTGCTACCGACATCTTATCCTCTGGGGGAACCCCCATTGAAACAGCTGATCGGTCAATTACAGAGGGACCAGCATGCTCAACAGGAATCCCATTGGCTGCGGTGTGATAGAGGAGTGAGGAGCCCACAGCGAATGGTTACCGGGCGAGACATCCATCATTATCCTCCGATCACCCATTCCACACATCACCCGGGGGTGGGGCATGGTAATGGGGACTCGCGCTTCGCGGACGAAGGCGAGTCTCGATCTCAACACCGCGACAGTCATATTCCCGCAATGAGAACATGAGCCGTCCACAAAAGCTGCCTCAGCATGCCGAACATATAAGCACATATGCAAACATATTTATATACATATAAACATACAGCTCAAACATATGATGCAACAATTGTGACCATCACAGAGGAAAAGGGAACGATCGCATCCAGAAGCGCACAGGTGGAATGGCATCTTGAAAAAGCTGCAAACGCACCCGTGTTGCTCTTTCAGAAAATAGGACCGTCACAAGTGTCGGAGCACACAGGGGAATGACCGCGGCAACACTGAACAGAGAACTGAAACAGTGAAGCACTCACTTTTCCGCCCTCTAACCAGCCGTTAACACACACAAACCTTTAGAATTTGTTGCTGTTAAAACAGCAGTTGAGAGCTCAAAGCTCACGATCACCGCTGCACTCGCGCTGTAGAACACCAGCACTGGGAGAGTCTTCCTGAAGAACACCGACACACTCGCTCGTTGTAAACAACAGCACTCTCAGAGACATCAAACGATCGGCTCCGAAGCGAAAGGCAACTAGTGCGTGCATCCACTTCCGTATTTATACCCGCGCCGCGGGGGCGGAGTGTGTGATGCGAATCACGCACGCCAATTCCATTGGCTCGTTCAATAGTACTCGAAGATGATAGGCTCTCTGACGCGATCCCCATTCAGTCGACGTTGACTACGTCTGACGTTATCGACTGAAAGGGAACTTGAGTGTTTCTCAATACTCCAGTTAATGCTTCCTCGTTTCTCCCTCTGCCTGTTTGTCTTCTTAATAATGATTATAAGATATTAGCCTGTGCTTTGCTCAAAAGATGTAAGTGTGTTCTGAGTTCTGTTATTGATGAGACTCAATCAGGATTTATGACAATAAGACATTTAGCAAACAATATCCAACGTGTTTTAGATTTATTAGACTATAGCAAGTTGGTTAATGATGATGGGTTTATTCTCTTTGTTGATTTTTACAACGTTTATTTTTCTATCTCTCTAAAATCTCTGCATATTTATAATAACTCTTTACAATAATCCCAACTGTTCCTTAAATCAGGAATTTCAGTTTTTTTTTTCAAGAGAAGTTGTTCAGGTTTGCCCTGTATCCCTTTACTTCTTTCTTATGGCTGCACAACTTCTTTCCTCCTTTCTTTCCAGTACTCGTCTACAGGGTTTACTATTGCCAACAAACACTTAGGGCTCTATTTTAACGATCTAAAACGCAAGTGTCAAGCGCGAAGCGCAAGTAACTTTGTGGGCGGATCTTGCGGATCGTGGGCGGAAAAAAAAGCTCAACTTAACTGGTAAGTTAAAGAGTAAGGTTTTTAATGTACTTACATTATGGTAAAGGTGATTTCGCAGTCTTCAGATTTTTTTTTCCTGGTTCTTGACGGACAAACTAATTTGTCAGATGTCCTTATATAGTCTACATATGTGTCTTGCCACTATTGGGCAAACAGGTCTGATCCGTCATTACTACAATTTGCCTGAAAGGCAACTTTACTAGATTTATGCCTATTTTTTCACATCTTCATGGACACCACAATGATTTCCCTCGAGTGGTAATATTTTTCCTTGTTATAATGTATGATTTGCAAAAATAAAAACTGCTGCATCTGTGTTGATGAGAGAATTAAAGTGTATGCGCATTGTGCACCCGCTACATTATGGCCAAGCATGCGCGCTTAAAATAGCATTATGATCAACGCGCAACGCGCCACTGACTTTAGACTAGGCTTTTTTTGGTCAGTGGCGGAATTGTTTTCTGGAACTGCAAAATAGGAGTATAATATAATATAATATAATATAATATAATATAATATAATATAATATAATAGATCAGGTATTACAGACCTTTCACTCCACCAGAGTTTGCTGTTGTAATGGATGCTATAACTCTTCTGAAAGACTCAGATCCCAGTCTTCTTCTTCTTCATCATCAGCTCGTCCGTTTGATTGGGAATATTTATTTTTGATCAACTCTTCTGGTCGGCACAGGAGAATTAGACATTTATTTCACACACACTGTGTTTGTCCACATCCCATGGAAGAAAGTGTGACTGTTGTCTGAATATTTAATAATCAATAAGGTAAACAATGTATCTTACAAATTACGTCGTATTTTCTTATCCTGTGAAGCTCTATTTAAAATAAATGTTTCCAGATATTGAGTCTCTGTGTTCCCTCTGTGGAGCTGGAGATAAATCTGTTTCTGAGAATAATCACACAAGTCTGTTTGTGTATTTTTTGTACGCACATTCTCATCACAATCAGTTTTTCTTTGTTATGCAAAGTTGCTTTTTTGGTCATCTCCTTTTCATCCGGCAACTCCAAAGCCCTGAACACTGTCTCACTGTGTCATTTCAATTATATTTTCCTGTAATTTAATAGTCAATTATACTTACCACTGACACAGGTTTTGTTTCTTGCAATTATATAATAAAAAAGAGGAGAAAAAGAGGAGGCGAGAAACGAGGACTAAGCTTTCCTGATGACTCATGAGGATACAGGCCCTGTCCCAAATTACACCATAAACACTCGCGGTCTTCCCACACTTTCATGACGTAATGCTGCTTTGCTCCTGTCCCAAATAACACACTTCACATGCACTTACAGTCTTGTGGACTTACAATGCCTGCCGTGTGCCACCCGTTAAGTCCATGAGACTTTAATAATGCCGAAAGTGCATGTGAAGTGTGCCATTCGGGACAGTGTCCTTTCCTCGCTTCCTGAGGGAGTGGAGCTAGGACGCAAGGAAAGGAAACGAGGAGGATGCAATAATAACAAATGAGAAGCACCGCTCGATTCGCTGGTTCAAGTGTGTTTAAACTCTGCTCTTAACACACTGAGTTCAGTCGGGTCAGTTTATGTCCAGGGTCTATGTTTAAGTGGATGGATATATTTTGGGCACTACCACACCTGTCCATAAAGCTGAGCCGTATGGAGTCTGGAAAATATGAGAAATCATAATTTTTATATTTTTACCCCAAAACTGATCATTTCTATTCAATATTTCACAACAATTCTTGTGTGTAGCGCTCTAACACCCTGTTTTGACTGAGCGAGCGACCCGAGTTTGAGTCCCGATAACCCGACCTACACCTAATCCTAACCCAACCCAACCCTCACACAACACCAGCTTGTGCTTCCTCTCCAATATATTTAGGCCTATACTTGTATTGTTCATTTCTTACTTTGCCTATTATTGACTATTTAACTGAGTAAAATCTTAAATAAACATAATAATGATTTATTAAGAACAATGAATGTAAATGATGATTCCCACTAGGATATAACTGTAGGCCTGTGTGAGTGTTTTCATTCATGTGTGCGCGTGCCCGTGTGCGCGCGCGTGAGTCACAGAAATGCGCGTGACGTCATCGGTCTACCTGAGTTTCGGCTGACGGTGAAACTCTCGAGCAGAGATTCAAACACACACGAAACGCGGTTCACACAGTTTCACACGGACTCACGGCGAGTGTGTGTGCGTATTATCCTGTGTATGACCGATACTTTCGGACTTTAACCACGTTTATTCATAAACCGCCTCGTTTTGGCGGTAAAGGCCGCAGGATTGGTGTGTTTTTTCCTGTTTGACGCTTCCTGAAACCCTCAGGTGAGACTCATTAATATTTATATCACATTTATATTTAATATTTACAGGCTTTTACTTTCATTTAAAACAATATAATGCGCTCAAATATGCTCTACTATAGGAATTTAAGTGTTTAAATCAGCGGCAAAGAAGTTTTCGTGATTGAGCATCGAATATCAAAGTCACCGGCTTATCGGTTTATCTGACGCTTATTTATGATTACATGAATAAATATATGTTATATGAATAAATCGCTGAATAAATGATCATAATAAAGTGTAATTATTAAATGAGCTTTATCTGGCCTGTGTTTTCAGTCAGTTTTAATGAATGATAATTAAATGAAACATCATCAATTAAAATGCTGTTTAGGCTAACGTTACTGCTGCTAATAATAATAATGTTTTATTATTGTTATTAAGTTTACTATATGAACTGTTATAAATTATATTCAATTTATAAAACTTTTTAACACTATTTAAAAGTCACATACACGGTACACACATATACAATAAACAAGAAAATTAATGAAAAAGTAAAATTCCAGACAAAATAGATGAACTGAAGCAATTGAAAAGTGTTTCTGTGTTAAATTGGCAGGCTGTGGTTTATTCTGCAGGATATGAGAGTTTGATCATTGATGTGTGTTTTCAAGATGTCGTCTCACCCGCGCCGGGTCCGGCTCAAGCCCTGGCTGGTGTCTCAGGTGGAGAACGGGACGTTTCCCGGTCTGGTGTGGCTCGACCGTGAGGCCAAGCGGTTCCAGATCCCATGGAAACACGCCACGCGTCACACACCCCAACAGGAGGAGGAAAACACCATCTTTAAGGTGAGTGTCGGGGATCCCGAGGCCCGAGTACGGCAGGGGCCGGTACCATGATGGTAGTTGGACAAAGTCAGGGTTGATTAGTTTCAAGTTGACAAAACTAAACCAATCCAACCAGGCTTTGTTGGTACCATGATGCTGATCATCAACTTTCTCTGTCAACTCAGGCTTTGATCCTGAGTTTAGGAGTGACATCAGTAGCGAACAGCCAATCACATGCTGAGAAAGAGTGAACTGCACATTTACACAGCAAGAAGAAAATATCTATCTATGAAAGAGGACAACTAAAAGAAAAAGTATTGCGTGAAGTTTGCGTTAGTTACTATTGCGATGAACAAGCTAAAAGCCAAACCACTTTCATGGTGCCTAAAACCCAGGATTGGAGCAAACTAAACTGAAACATAGCTGGCTATCCACCTAAACCGGCTTCATGGTACAGGCCCCGGGACTGATGCGTGTGTGTTTGCCGGGACTGATGCGAGAGTGTTTGCCGGGACTGATGCGTGTGTGTTTGCCGGGACTGATGCGTGTGTGTTTGCCGGGACTGATGCGTGTGTGTTTGCCGGGACTGGTGCGTGTGTGTTTGCCGGGACTGGTGCGTGTGTGTTTGCCGGGACTGGTGCGTGTGTGTTTGCCGGGACTGGTGCGCGTGTGTTTGCCGGGACTGATGCGCGTGTGTTTGCCGGGACTGATGCGCGTGTGTTTGCCGGGACTGATGCGCGTGTGTTTGCCGGGACTGATGCGCGTGTGTTTGCCGGGACTGATGCGCGTGTGTTTGCCGGGACTGATGCGCGTGTGTTTGCCGGGACTGGTGCGCGTGTGTTTGCCGGGACTGGTGCGCGTGTGTTTGCCGGGACTGGTGCGCGTGTGTTTGCCGGGACTGGTGCGCGTGTGTTTGCCGGGACTGGTGCGCGTGTGTTTGCCGGGACTGGTGCGCGTGTGTTTGCCGGGACTGGTGCGCGTGTGTTTGCCGGGACTGGTGCGCGTGTGTTTGCCGGGACTGGTGCGCGTGTGTTTGGCGGGACTGGTGCGCGTGTGTTTGCCGGGACTGATGCGTGTGTGTTTGATGCGCGTGTGTTTGATGCGCGTGTGTTTGATGCGCGTGTGTTTGATGCGCGTGTGTTTTGATGCGCGTGTGTTCGATGCGCGCGTGTGTTTGATGCACGTGTGATCATCGTTTGATCACGTTTGATCATCGTGGATGCGCGTGTGTTCGATGCCCGTGTGTGTTTGATGCGCGTGTGTTTTCCGGGACTGATGCGTGTGTTGCGGCTTTCCTTAAGCCCAGGACAGGTGGTAAGGTGTTCTTCACACATAAAACACTGCACACAGCGATATCCGTTTTGAACAGTTGGTTTTGTCCATTTATTGAGATGTTACGGAGGTTTTACATTGCATTGCTTTCTATGGTAAGAACCATAGATTCCCGCCACCTGTCCCTTCTGATTCAACCCAACTCAGTTTAAATACCATGTGATGGAACAGGTGTGGCTTTCACCTGCACCACTGATGCACACCGCCATCTAGTGGTGGAACAAATTACATTTGGCTCCTACACACCGGCCCCATAATTGTAATAATGCAAATTCACAAATAAACAACATATACATAGGGAGCCATAAATGTCCTTGTAAGTGAATTCCAATTCTGCTTCAGTGCTCAGCTTCTAGTAGTAAACAGATTTTGGACACAGGCCTATCCAACTGTCCTGTTTTTGTCTTCAGTTGGACTGATCGAACAAATCCATTTCTATCAGGATAGGTTTTAATTACTCTTCCCATCAACCAGGAGCCGCGAGGAGCTACAGGATCCATGATAGCAACAATATCTCCTACGGTAAAGCTTCTTCTTGGTTTTATCCATTTCTGCCTCTCTTGTAGTAATGGTAAATATTCCCTTACCCATCTTTTCCAGAAGAGATCTGATAAATATTGTACCTTTCTTCATCGTTTCTTGATGTACAAACTTCATCAAAAACTCCAGGAATCCTCAGTGGTTTAGATTTTAGAAGGAGAATATGATTAGGCGTAAGTGCCTCAAGATCGTTCACATCGTCAGAGGCTTTCGTAATAGGAAGGGCATTAAGGATTGCTTCTATCTCACACAGAAGAGTTTGAAAGCTTTCATCATCCATAGATTGTTGTCTAATGGTTGAATGCAACACCTTTTTCACAAGCCGAATAAGCCTCTCCCAAATTCCACCGATGTGAGACCCGGCAGGAGGGTTAAATATCCACTGAAGTCCCCTTTGTTGATAATGCATGCTGGATCTTGTTATGATCTAACCCAGTTACTGGTTCCCTCAGCTCCCGCTCAGCTCCAACAAAATTTGTACCAATATCTGATCTCAACTGGGCGACTTGACCACGACGACACATAAACCGGCGAATGGCATTAATACAGGAATCTGTATTTAACGTATAGGCCATCTCAAGATGTACAGCCCTGCTTGCCATGCAGGTGAAAATTACCCCGTGGCGCTTAATTGATCCTCGACCTCTCTTGATTTCAATGGGCCCAAAGTAATCAACACCGACGTTTGTAAATGGGGGTAAATCGGGTAAAACTCTCTCTGCTGGCAAGTCAGACATTTTTTGCTCTCCCACCTTTCCTTGAAGGTGACGACATATGACACAGTCAGAGATTATTTTCCAACAAGCAGAATTAGCGTTAGTTATCGCTTACGGAGAAATGGCAACATATAATTTCTTCCTGCATGGCCCAGTTGCTGATGCATGTGCTTCAAGATAAGTTGAGAAATAGCCTGATCTTTAGACAATATAACTGGACGTCTTTCTTCCTCAGGCATGGCAGCCTTAGCAAGTCTCCCTCCTACTCTCAAAAGACCATTTTCCAGCACTGGATCAAGGCGAAAGATGTCACTCTTTTTCTTGACAGTAGCTCCTGCCTTCAATGCAATAATCTCATCAGAAAATCTCTCTTGTTGACAATACTGAATGATAACAGTTTCTGCTCTCATGAGATCATCAGCAGTCAACGTTTTGCCATCCACTTTAGCCTTCATTTTTCTTGTTGCATGAGATCTATTTGCTTCATTTTTTGGAACGTCCTTTGCACAACAGCTGTTGAGTCTCTTATGACAGCCACTCTATTTGCTACAAAGGTGTGGAACCGCTTGGTTTCATTTTGAATATATCTCAGTACAGTCATACTGTCTGTCCAGAATACAGATGAATCCAAATGAATCTACAACTCTCTTTTTAGCATTCTATCAACCCGTACAGCGAGAACAGCAGCTGTGAGTTCCAACCTCGGGATTGTCATCTGTTTTAATGGAGCAACTCTTGACTTTCCTAAAATAAATGCCACTACAGTCCTTTTTTCACTATTCACCAACCTCCAGTATGATACTGTCCCATAGCCATTTCGCTGGCGTCAGAGAAGTGGTGAAGTTGAGCGTGTTTGGATGGACCAAAGTCGTTGGGCTTTACACAACGGTCTACTTTCAGTGCTGCTATAGAATGCAATTTAGCCAGCCATCTTGTCCATCGCTGAGAGAAGACCTGTGGAATCTTATCATCCCAGCCAACGTTGCACTTGCACAGTTCTTGGAGCACCTGTTTTACAGGCAGAGTAAATGGGGAAAGAAACCCCAAGGGGTCATATATGGAACTAACCACAGACAACATGCCACGTCTTGTGTGAGGATGCTCCTTTATGGATAACCTAAAGGTAAATTTATCCTTTTCAGTGCACCAATGCAAACCAAGTACTCGTTCTATTGGAAGATCATCTTTATCCAAGTCAAGCTCTTTAATTACCTTATATCTCTGTTCCTCTGGAATGCTCGACATAACAACACGACTATTACTCAACCATTTTGACAGCTGAAATCCTCCCTTTGCACAAGCAGCAATGAGATTCTGAGTCAAATGGAGTGCTTCAGCTTCTGTAGGCAAAGATGTTAAGCAGTCATCCATATAAAAGTTGTGAAGTATTGTATTCGGAACACAAGGATCAAAGTGAGCTTGATGGTCATGTGCGATCCTCCTCAATGCGTAATTAGCACAGCTAGGTGAGGACACTGCCCCAAAAAGATGAACTTTCATCCTATATTCCATAGCGTTCTGTGTAACATCACCACTAGGATACCACAAAAAACGCAGAAAGTCCAAATGTTTATGAGAAACCTTTACCTGATGAAACATGGCTTGTATATCAGCTATCAAAGCAGCAGGCTCCCGTCTGAATCTTGTGAGAACTCCCAGCAGAGAATTGGTGAGATAGGGACCCTGCAGCAGCTGACCATTCAGAGAGATTCTTTTAAACACTGCACCACAATCGAACACTACTCTTAGAGTTTTCTTTTCCGGATGATACACACCGTGGTGTGGTATGTACCAAATCTTACCATCTTCTCGTTTCAACTGGTGAGGTGGCACTACCTCTGCATATCCTTTGTCAATAACGTCAGACAGAAAAGATGTATACTCCTGCTGATATTCTCGATTTTTTTTTAAACTTCCTTTGTAGACCCAGAACACGCTGTTCTGCAACACTACGGTTGTTTGGCATGATAACATCAGGAGACTTAAAAGGTAAGTCAATACAATAATTACCCTCTTCAAACTTGATTGTGGTTTCCATTATTTCCATGAACTGTTGGTAATTTTTGGACATGATAACATCATTGTCTGACAGTTTCTCATTAAAGTCATGATTGTATTGAACAATCAACAGATCCTCCAGCCTGGCAACAGAGATCCTATTAGCAGTGACTACAGGACAGCCAGTCTCTCCTTTGTCACTACTACCACCTCTTAGTGGCCCATTCACGACCCAGCCCAATAGGGTCTTGACAGCATAGGGTCCCCCGCCTTGGCCGTAAATGATTTCCCACGGTTCCATAAGATTTGATGCATTGAGACCAATCAACAGTTCAACCTCTGTATTAATACTGGGAATTCTGATACTCTCCAGATATGGATAATCTTTCAAGTCATCAAGAGTGAGAATGTTATTCTTGCTCACAGGCATTGATGTTTGACTATACAGCTCTGGTAAATCCACAAAGGTCTGTCCATCCAGGCTTGAAATTTGAAGACCACGGAGCATGAACGTGTCTACGGACTTTTCTTGGCCTAAAGTACGGAGCAGTATGGAGCTTCTTGTTCCAGTAAGATTCAGTTTTCTCATAAGATCTTCTGTACAGAAACTGGCTGAACTTCCTGGATCCAAAAATGAATAGGTGTTGACAATCTTGCTGCCTGACTTCACCTTGACTTGTACTGGAATGATAGACAGAACACACTCCTTGTTCCCGGCCCCATTTTGACCACACGCCTGCAAAGCAGCAAGAGCATTTGTCACTGGTAATGGTGATGGTTCGCCTTTGGTTTCTATGTGAATCAAGGTGGGATGCTTTTGATTGCAGACATCACAAATTAATGGGTTTCTGCACTCTTTACTTACATGTCCAATCTTCAAGCACCCAAAACAGGATCTATTTCCTTTTAAGACGCTCAGTTTTTCTCTGTGTGTCATGTTCTCTAGACGAGAACAACTATCCAATGAATGGCAACCTTTACAGACAATACACATTTTATTGATGTTCTTTTGTTGAGCAAAACTAGTAGAGGTAGTTTGTACTTCAGATGGACACAGCTGTGAAACAGTATGTACAGCTGCAACAGTTGCAAGACCTTTACTAGTAGATTTAGGCTGAGCTTTAGCATGAAAAGGATGCCTGTCCACTCTGTAGATCTCCGAATAATGGATCGGAAAGAATCTTAAACTGATGCTCAATAAACCTCACCAAATCAGAAAACATGGCCCTGTTGCCACGACGCTCCTGTAACTCGCAGGCAGCAGCCCTCCATTTTTCCTCGAAACTTGTAAGGCAGCTTCATCACAATGAGTCGAAGGTTAGATGGAACATTCATTTCGTCCATATGCTGTAAGTCTTCCATTACATTACAACAGCTTCTCAGAAAAATTGAAAAAGACTCCAAAGCATCAACATCTTCACCCTTTAACATAGGCCAGCGCATGACCTTCTCCATATATGCTGCTGTTACTTTGATTTCGCTACCAAAATGTTCTTTAAGCAGATTCTTTGCCCGGTCATATCCTTGATCAGCTCTCATATTGTGACAACTACGGACTAACTCTCTTCGCCGTCCTCTTCTATATTGCTCTAGATAGTAAAGGCATTCTTGCTTGTCCTCGGTTTTCTTTTCAATGGCTTGTTCAAAAGCCTGAACAAAAGAGCCATACTGCAATGGATCTCCATCAAACTGCAGTATCCTTCGAGGTGGAAGAGAAACCAATGCTTTCTGTTGCAACAATTGAGCGGTAATGTTAGTTTGCTGTTGTACATCATCATACAAAGTAGAATTAGGAGTAGAAACTTGAGTGGTAATTTGTTAAGGCAACAAATGTTGTGTCTGAATGTTATCTTCAGGCCTGTAGGAACTTCAATTCTGCTGCTTTGCAGATGAAGGTTTATAGTTCATTGAAGCTGGTGCTTGAGTTTGCATGCTTGATCTCTCCTTTGGACGTACAACCAAATTTTCATGTTGAGTACTTCCATTTCTTGGCTGTAAAGACATCTTTGGGTTAGAGCATTTATTTGATGTACATGATTTTACATGCTTCACATAATATGCATTCATTGGATCCTCTTCCTTACTCATTCGTTCAACACTTCCTTCACTCATTTCCAGCACAGACAATTTAGCAGTGGCAGCAGCTAATTTTGATTCCATTTGTAATTGTTCCTTTTCTCTCCGCAGTTTCTCTTTTTGTCTTTGAAGATCTTCCTCTTTGGCCTCAAGAACATGCAATTTTTTCAAAGCGGTTACAGATTGCAAAAGGCCTGCCTTTTCAGCTTTAGCTTTGAGACGAGCAGATGCAGTGCTTGAAGCCTTTGAAGAACCTGACGAGGAATGGGGTTTAAAGCGAGATCCTTGCTTTGAAGCATTAGATACACTGTCATCAGGATTTACATTTGTGTCTATTAAAGACATTCCATCATCATATAAAACTCCAGCATCAGATAACCATTGTTTGACATCAGTTATGAACTCATTATTTTCTTTCAATTTGCCAACAAGCCACCTTTGTTGCTATTCCCACTCAGTTTTAAGCATGGGCATTTTCAGCAATGAATTATGAGTTTCAACGGCATCTTTGCACAGTGTTTCATAACTCTTGAAATATTTTTGCACATCAGAATAGGGTTGTAACGGTATACCGGTATGGCGGTTTATCGCGATATTGACTTGTACGATTATCATATCGTGAACATTTGCTTATCCACGGTTTTGGAAAAAAAATTAAAGCAGATCTCAAATGCGCATATGCAACTTATTTCCACTTGACTACTCCACCTATACATGTGCACTGGAGAAAATGTCTGAGACTGAGGCTGCGAATTCTTCGAAAAAAAAATTTAAAATCTGCAGTGTGGGAATACTTTGGGTATCCGAAAAACGAACGTGGGTTTTTCCTTGAAGATTGATATCCAGTTGTGTCCAGAAATATGGACGAAGAGTGGCTGCAAAATGAGGAAATATGTCAAATATGTTCTCCCATATTCGCGAAAACCTTCCCTCCCTGCAGATAAAGTTCATATTATTTACGTGTTGCTGTGGGAATTTACAATATAACGCAGATGTCACGTAAAATGCGCGATTTGATAGATGGATGAATAAATCTAAAATATAGCTGTGCAATAAATAAAATCGCTATATGAGTGTGTCTATTAAACAGCGCAAAAAACTGTAAATCTATATTCTGCTTGTATACCTAGTATATACTCAAGTATGTGTGACGCTCATGGTGTTTAAAGCGTCTGCCGTCTCACTCACTATATAAGGACGTGAACACATGAACATATCCAGAGCTGCTCTGAGAGAACTAAATGAGCATTTCATAATTTTGTTGAAAATAATCATTGTCAAATACACTCTGACTGAAACTCATAGGAGTTTAGTACAACCTGTCAAAATAAAAATTATCTTAAATAAAAATTAATAAATTTAGAATTTTATTAATTCAATTGATCAAACATGTTTGTTCAAATGTGAGATCTGCAGCTTTATTTTTTCTTTCTTATTTTTTCAAAAGGTAGATTAAAAAAGTTTTTTTAATAAACCATATGTTCAACCAAAAAACCCTATCAGTTTTCATTAATTTAAGGTTCATTGCAGCTGATAATAATAATCATTGTTTAATACCGTAAACCGTGAAACCGTGATATTTTCTGAGACTATTATCATACCGTGAAAATCTCATACCGTTACAACCCTACATCAGAAACAGTTTCTTTGGTCACTTTTCCAGAAAGAAGATCGTTGATCCTTTGTTTAATTTGATTTGTTTGAGTGAACTTTGATTTACATTGCTTTTGTAAATTCTCAATAGACAATGAAACACCGTGGTCAGTCATTTTCCTGACTCTTTTCTCTGTTCCAACAGCACTGTTTCTCTCAATAACAGCATGGCCATGCACTGAACTACTTTCATAACATCGACATCATCCTTTTAGCTCGTGAATTCATCATCATCATTCATTTCTCCAATGACGCTTATTGCGCACACACGCGCGTTCCCTTTAATGCACGTTCAATAAGCCACAAAGCGAAGGTAATGATGCTGAACAAAGTGAAATCCACTTCAACACAACATGCAACAAGCTGAAAGTATTGTTGATTGTAGAAGAACATAATCATTCGAACTCAGGCCGAGATTCAAACTTCTTCCTGTATCAGATCTCATAATGTGATGAATATCGCTCAAAGAAGTTCACTCACCGTTGTTTTGTAGAGCTTCTGAGATTTCACCGCATGCACAAGCTTGAAGCATAAACACTCTGTTCAGTTTTAGACGATAAGACTCTGCAACACATCAAGTAAGCGATCCACACTCCAGTAGTAGTCACTCACTCTGCCATATGCGCCAGTCAAACCCTTTTCCATTCACAGAATTCCTCCGTCCATTCCAATGCACAAAAACTCAATTCCAAACGATATCTCCTTAATCCGAGAGAGGTTCTTACTTGTGTTTCCGCTTTCCTTATGCCCAGGACAGGTGGTAAGGTGTTCTTCACACATAAAACACTGCACACAGCGATATCCGTTTGAACAGTTGGTTTTGTCCATTTTATTGAGATGTCACGGAGGTTTTACATTGCATTGCTTTCTATGGTAAGAACCATAGATTCCCGCCACCTGTCCCTTCTGATTCAACCCAACTCAGTTTAAATACCATGTTACATTTACAATTACATTAGGCTCCTACAGCGTGTGTGTTTGCCGGGACTGATGCGCGTGTGTTTGATGCGTGTGTGTTTGCCGGGACTGATGCGTGTGTGTTTGCCGGGACTGATGCGTGTGTGTTTGCCGGGACTGATGCGTGTGTGTTTGGGACTGATGCGTGTGTGTTTGGGACTGATGCGTGTGTGTTTGGGACTGATGCGTGTGTGTTTGGGACTGATGCGTGTGTGTTTGCCGGGACTGATGCGTGTGTGTTTGCCGGGACTGATGCGAGAGTGTTTGCCGGGACTGATGCGAGAGTGTTTGCCGGGACTGATGCGTGTGTGTTTGGGACTGATGCGTGTGTGTTTGCCGGGACTGATGCGAGAGTGTTTGCCGGGACTGATGCGAGAGTGTTTGCCGGGACTGATGCGAGAGTGTTTGCCGGGACTGATGCGAGAGTGTTTGCCGGGACTGATGCGAGAGTGTTTGCCGGGACTGATGCGCGTGTGTTTGCCGGGACTGATGCGTGTGTGTTTGGCGGGACTGATAAGTGTGTGTTTGCCGGGACTGATGCGTGTGTGTTTGCCGGGACTGATGCGAGAGTGTTTGCCGGGACTGATGCGTGTGTGTTTGCCGGGACTGATGCGTGTGTGTTTGCCGGGACTGATGCGTGTGTGTTTGCCGGGACTGATGCGTGTGTGTTTGGGACTGATGCGTGTGTGTTTGGGACTGATGCGTGTGTGTTTGGGACTGATGCGTGCGTGTGTGTTTGCCGGGACTGATGCGTGCGTGTGTGTTTGCCGGGACTGATGCGTGCGTGTGTGTTTGCCGGGACTGATGCGTGCGTGTGTGTTTGCCGGGACTAATGCGTGTGTGTTTGTCGGGACTGATGCGTGTGTGTTTGCCGGGACTGATGCGTGTGTGTTTGCCGGGACTGATGCGTGTGTGTTTGTGACTGATGCGTGTGTGTTTGCCGGGACTGATGCGAGAGTGTTTGCCGGGACTGATGCGTGTGTGTTTGCCGGGACTGATGCGTGTGTGTTTGCCGGGACTGATGCGTGTGTGTTTGCCAGGCCTGGGCCGTGGAGACCGGGAAGTATCAGGAAGGTGTGGACGAGCCGGATCCGGCTAAATGGAAAGCTCAGCTGAGATGTGCTCTGAACAAGAGCCGCGAGTTCAACCTCATCTACGACGGGACCAAAGAGGTTCCCATGAACCCGCTGAAGATCTACGACGTGTGTGATATTCCACAGACCATCAGCAACCCAGGTAACACACACACACTCGCACTACCACTCACAAAACATGTAAAATCTTGTTATTCTCAAAAAGTTATACTCGTAAATACCTATTATTATTCATAAATAATAGAACTTTATTTACATGTTATAACTTTTCTTGATTTTTTTCTTTAAAATGTTACTTTATTCTTGATTTGTTTAAATATTATGAATTTTTGATTTATTATTTTCAAAATTGTGACTAATATAATGTAAAAAAAATCAAGAATACTTTTTTTTATATGACTTTATTATTGATTCTTTAAAAAATGTTATCACTTTATTGTTTGTTTTTTAGTTTTATGACTTTATTCTTGATTTAAAAAAAAATTATATTACTTTAGAGTTTTTATAAATGTAATTTTTTTTATTTTTATTACTTCTATTACTAAAATATGACTTTTTCATGTTATTATTATTATAAAGAAATAAAAGTAAGTATGTAGTGTGCAAGTGTTTGGTGAACTCTGTGTGTCTCAGGTTCAGTG
Organism: Siphateles boraxobius; assembly: GCF_051911475.1. Lineage (NCBI taxonomy): Eukaryota > Metazoa > Chordata > Actinopteri > Cypriniformes > Leuciscidae > Siphateles > Siphateles boraxobius. The sequence continues at coordinate 799,891 of NW_027508733.1, forward strand.
ACCACGTATGAGACCGACGGCGATGAAGACGACGTTCCCGACACTCCTGAACCTCCTCCGCCATATCCACCTCACGGTACTGGTGTAAACCCGTCTTAAACTCTCTGTACATGTGCTTTAAAGGGTCATCGGGTGCAAAAATCACTTTTATAAGGTGTTTGCATATAAATGTGTCTTAGCAGTGTGTGGACACAACCACCATACAATGTTTAGGCTTTTGGAGGATAAAAAAAAGGAGTGAATGGATTTTTTTCACTCTCAATAATCAAGTCGTTGATTTTCTGCTCCGCCCCCGACCGCTGGCGAACTGTCCCGTATTAGCATATTTCCCATATTAGCATATTTCCCATATTAGCATATTTCCCATATTAGCGTATTTCCTGTATTAGTATATTTTTGTCCGCCAAGGCTACATTTTTTGTTGTTTACTTTGATAGGGACAGATACAAAAAACATAGATAAACTTAAACAGTCATCTGATGTATGTATCATAGTGCTTTTAGCTAAAGCCAATTCACAACACTTGTCCCTAGTAGTGCTTTAAGTAAAAAAAAAAAATGCTGACTAACATTATTATAAATGAGATAGAGAAATTAAATGAAATGCAATGAAAAGAGCAACAAAAAAAAGTATACAGAGAGAGCACAATGCAAAAACTAAATATGAGCCCAATATTGTTCCTGAATTAGCCACAATTTAGTTGGGTAATCTTGCAATACATTTCAAGTGGTCTGGTAGAGAATTACATAATTTCGCAATTTTACTGAAAAGGCAGTTTGGGCAAAAGATGTTCTATGGAAAGAGACTTGCAATAGGGCGGAGGAGCAGCGTTATTCAGGCATTTGAAGACCAATTTAACAAAGTGCAGGGAGATAAAATTAGCAAAACTTTAAATCTTATATTTGCTTAGAATTTGAGAGTAGCCGCGTTTCCATTACCCTTCAAATTGCGCAAATTTAAAATGTAATATACGCCAATGGAAACTCGTAAATTTCTCAAAAATTCCCATTTATCGCAAAAAAGTTTTTACGCTCGCATGAGGAGGTTTTTCAAGCAATTTGAAAATTAAATATTTTGCAAAACTGCAATGGAAACAGTTTGTGCGCATTTATAGTCACCTGACGTAGAAGACGCGGTGTGTTTGGACAGAATACGAGACTGAGTTCTTTATTATACTCATAAAAGAGAAAATAATTAGAGGAAAACTGGATTCTAAACCTCAAAGAAATGCCACAATCACAAGCTTGAAGCAGAAATGAGGGAGAAACACCTAGAAACATCTCATACTGTATGTGCCGCTCTCAAATATAATTTAGACATTTTACATTTAGAAAAAAAATGGAAAAGTTTTGCGCAAATCTGTAATGGAAACGCGGCTAATGATGGTACCTCATTCTCTTCTTGTCCAGGATTTTCAAGCCTCGGTTATAAAGACACTCTATAGACTTAACTGATGACTGGTGAGCTTGGGACCTTGTGGTTAAGCCATACGATATGTGTGAGAAAATCATAGAATTTATAAAAATAAAAGCAGAGTCAAGTCAAATCAAATAGTTTTACACAACCATTGAGTAATTTTAACCAAAGTATGTTACTAACTTTACATGAAGACCCTAAAGAATCATCCCAACTTGTGGAAAATGGGCGTCCGATGACCCCTTTAAAGATGCTGTATGAAACTTTTTCACTCTACTAAAGCATAAAAATACCATAATATGTTTGCATATTTTAGGAAACATGCTAAGTTCACATACACGTTTATCTGAAAAACACTTCTACAGCCAGTTACTTTACTGTGAAATGTGCGTTTCCTGACTGGAATGTGTGTTATTGTTTTGGTCTGTAATGTTGCTAATTTGCTAATTTTCATTGTCCGTTTCGCTCGTTCGTGTTGTTTGTGTCTCAAACTGGCGACCCGTGTGTGCGTAGTGTCTGAGGAGGCGGGAGAAACGTCGATCTCCGATATGTTGATTGGACTGCAGTACCTATTCCCACCACTAGTCATTCTTACAGACTGCAGCTTTAAGTGTTGCTGTATTTAATGCGGCGTGTGTTGTGTCTGACTGTGATGTGTCGTGCGCAGGCGTGAGTCCGGTCTGGAGTCCTCCCGGGTCCGTGTCCCCGATGACGCCGGCCAGCTGCCCTCCCCCCCCGCCCCCCGCCGAGGTGTGGCCGAAGAAGGAGCCGCTGGACGTGGAGATGCAGCCGGAGATCCAGACACCCTCGGCCTTCGACGGCATGTTCGCCACCCCGGAGACCTGGATCAGCTCTCTGCCCAGTAACTACACACACACACACACATTGTAACGCACACACACACACACACATTACACTTACATGTTACACTTTCACACACACACACATTGTAACGCACACACACACACACACACACACACACACATTACACTTACATGTTACACTTTCACACACCCACGTTACACTAACACACGATGCACTCACACGTTACACTTACACACCCACACAGGTTACACTAACTCATGTTACACTCTCACACGCACGCACGCACACACACACACACACACTCACATACCCAACACCCGTTAAACTCTCACTCACACAAATGTTACACACGTTACACCCACATATGCATTACACACTCTTATACACAATCACAAACACACACACACACACGTTGTAACACACTTCCGCACACACACACAGATGTTACCCTCACGTTACACTGACACACGTTACACTCTCTCTCTCTCTCTCTCTCTCACGCACTACAAACACGTTACACTCACTCTCACACACACTACTCTAATACACGTTGCACTCTCACACACACATTACACACACGCACGTTGTAACACACTTCCGCACACACACACAGATGTTATTCTCACGTTACACTGACACACGTTACTCTCTCTCTCACGTACTACAAACACGTTACACTCACTCTCACACACACTACACTAATACATGTTGCACTCTCACACACACGTTACACACACACACACGTTGTAACACTTCCGCACACACACACACAGATGTTACTATCACATGTTACACTGACACACGTAACACTCTCTCTCTCTCACGCTCTACAAACACACGTTACACACACACACTACACTAATACACGTTGCACTCACACACGCACACACACACACGTTACACTCACACACCAACACACACGTTACACACATAGGCGTTACACACTCTCATACAACCACACACACGTTCTAACACACTTATGCACACACACACAGATGTTACTCTCATGTTACACTAACACACGTTACTCTCTCTCACACACACTACAACACTACACAAACACGTTACTCTCTCACACACACACACACGTTACACACACATAGCCACACACTTTGTAACACACTCACACGTTTCACACACACTCGCTCACACACACTTCATCAGTTTGTGTTTTCACCTTTGTTTCTATCAACAAAAATGTTTTAGTTGTAGTCAACAACAATAACCCTCAAATCACACCCATAATGCACTCTGTGTGTGTGTTTCTCAGTGACGGACCTGGAGGTGCAGTTTTATTACCGCGGTAAGGAAGTGTCTCCTCCGGTGATCGTGAGCAACCCTCAGGGCTGCCGGCTGTTCTACGGGGACCTGGGGCCGATCGTGAACCAGGAAGAGCTGTTCGGGCCGGTGAGCCTGGAGCAGGTGCGCTTCCCCCCGACCGAACACATCACCAACGACAAGCAGCGCGTGTTCACCAGCCGGCTGCTGGACGTGATGGACCGCGGGCTCATCCTGGAGGTCAACGGCCACGACATCTACGCCGTGCGGCTCTGCCAGTGTAAAGTGTACTGGTCCGGCCCCTGCGCGCCCAATCCCAACGCTCCCAACCTCATCGAGCGCCAGCACAAGGTCAAGCTCTTCTGCCTGGAGTCCTTCCTGAGCGGTGAGACACACTCCTACACCTGGGATTAGGGATGCAGCGAAATTTCGGCTGCCGAAAATTATCGGCTAAAAAAAGGGCGTTTTCGGTTTTTGGCCGAAAGAGAAATTACGCGGCCCCTCAGTGTTCAGAGATCAGGTTTCACTCGGCTCAGCATGTTTTGTTACGCTCGGCTTCCGAAGATGCACAACTTCGAAACGTGTGTGTGTGTGTGTGTTTTTCGCGCTCTGCTCAGTCGCTCACAGCCCAAAACGCATGTACCGTTCACGCTCACCGGAAAGTCCGTTAAAAACGTGTCAACATTAAATTTTTGTGTTACTTAAAATAAAAGTGTGGTTATTTTATTGGCTTATTTTTTTTAATTAAAATTCATAAAATTATTGAATTTAATTAAAACGTTTTATAATAATACAATTATAAAAAAACCAAGAAATTACTTTTTTTTTTTTTTAAAGCATTTTTGGTTTCGTTTTTCGGCAGAGTGCTTCTAGAATTTTCATTTCGGTGCATCCTTACCTGGGTTATTTTTACAGGGTTCATACAATTTGCTTAAAGTCCTGGTACTTGAAAAACGCTTGACGTATTTAAATACGATGTGTATATAAAATAATTTTTTTTCAAAAAAACACATTTAATTTTTTCACGCCGTTAACACTGCAGCCCGTCTGATAATCCCTCAAAAGACCTTTCCCGATACGAAGTACTCCAACATTATGATGTAAAATATTATTCATTGGACAATAATAGCCATTATAAACATTGTGTTTAATATATATATTATTAAATATGTTGTATTTTGGATACCTTGTATCTGTAATTTGTGTTTTAAAACTTAAATACTAAAGATATTGTTTGATAAGTGTGATAGTCCTTAAAAAAACCCAAAAAAGTAGTGCTTGAAAGTCCTGGAATTCTCTTTTTTTTCAGTATCTGTACGAACCCTGTTTGTATCCAAGCGTGAAGGTGTTTGTGATGCTGTTGTGTGTTTGTGCCGGTGTGTGTCCGCAGGGGTCATCACACACCAGCGGGGTCAGTCCTCTTCTGAGCCGCCGCTCTACGACATTCACCTGTGTTTCGGGGAGGAGTGGCCCGACGGCAGACCCAGAGAGAGGAAACTCATCACGGTGCAGGTGAGACCTGTGGAGTGGTGCATTATGGGCCACGGTGGCTGTCTATCTGCACTAGCGTTTATAATGCATTCAATTTAATATCCAACAATATTATTGATCTCCTGCATTCACACCATTATATGAGAACTAAACTGAGCTGGACGATGACATCACGGTTTTCTCTAGAATGGCCATATATGTATATGTAGTAAATTAATAACTTTTTTATTACAAAAATGAACCATCACTGAACTTACTTAAGCTGGACTGTGACGCTATTTTCTTCTGGAAACAAACTTTGCTGCATTATTTTCCTGTTATCTCTGTAAAGCTGCTTTGAAACACTCTGTGTTGTAAACAGCGCAGTATAAATAAAGCTGACTCGACTGGACTAGAGAGTGCGTTAGTGCCCGCCCCCTTTCCGGAAGTATTATTTTCCGTTCGTTTTTCCCATAGGAATTTCACAAAAGTCTGTGTTATAAGCCATGGAGCTGCGAGGAGAATCACATTACAAACTTTGAAATCGGACATCATATGTTAATATTAAAAATCTTACATTATAATATTAATCGTTGTTTGCTCAGTTTTTGTGTTTACTGTATATATGTAACTTATACAGCTCATTTAAAAATGTTAATTATATATATATATATATATATATATATATATATATATATATATATATATATATATATAATATTATATATCTTGCTAAATATACATATATTCAACTATTTAAACTCCCCCTGTAGTCAATTTTATCCCTTAAAATCCCTTCTATATTCAAACGTTTTTTTCCCTTAAAATATCTTGAATGTAACTCGACACTCGACTTAGTTTTGTTGCTCAAACTAAGAAATAAATTCGGTATCTGCCCATTTGTTTGTAAAAAGTCGGTGCATCCATAGTTATTTAATTGCTATATTTAATGTTTTTATATTTATAAATGAAATCCGTTTTAAATTGCATTTTAAAAGGCTATAACTAGTTTAATTTTATACTTGCAATGCAGTTAAAAATATAAATTTATCACGTAGAAGCAACAAATAAACGTAAACTACGAATGCATGGTTTATAAAATAAATTGAAACTGGTCCTTTTTACCAAAGCTGTGTTTAGCTACTCGAAACATTGGGGTTTTAGCCTAAAATTGTCTTTGAAGCTAAGCTAGCCTTAGCGTGTGAACTAGCCGATCGTATTTCCCATATTGATGTTCAGGTGCAAGTATGCAGAGGTGTCAAGTAACGTACAAATCCTTCGTTACCGTACTTAAGTAGAAATTTTGGGTATCTATACTTTACTGGAGTCATTATTTTGCAGCCATTTTTTACTTCTTCTCCTTACATTTTTTTTATACAATTATCTGTACTTTCTACTCCTTTAAAAATAGCCTCCTATTTAATTTCGGCTTGTTTTCATTCCAGCCTGTCATCGCTAAAAAAAAAAACCTATCCAGATAGAGTGAATTTGATTGTTTGGATGAGAAGTATCAACATATACCATTCCGTCACTCTACTGCAGTGTTACTCATTGCGCGGCTCGCCAAGCTTTCATTTGTGTCTCGCATGGCTGTAAATAATACAGTGATATGATCAAGCAGTCACTACAGATATTTCATAAAAACATTTAAAAAGAAGTTGGACTATAACATAACCCATTAAAAACTCAAAGTGTCAGCTCTATTTTCAAATAATTTTGATCGGATTGAAAGGGGTGGTTTATCGAGAGAACATGTTCACTTGATCGATTGAAAACCGAAACTGAAAGGACGCCGTCCGTCGCGCTGAACGCGCTGTTCTTCTGATGAATAAAGTGTCGTATAAACGAGTGTCACGTCGTTCTATAATTCTCCTTTCACTCAGTATCTGTGAAGTGAAGCAGGACAACGGCTCACCAGTCCTTGTTTCAGATTCTCATCCACAGACGACAGATTTTGGGCATTTTTACTGCGTGATCAATACAAACAGCACGGCATAACGGTTCATCATAGTCTGCAAATTATGACCAGAATTTGATATTAAGTCTGCTGTTTAAAACAAATAAAGAACCAATGTAGGAAAATGGTTATTACGCGACAACAGCGGGAAACTTTGTATATTTGTGCAGTGTGCGAATGTCAAAAAACCTATTCCCAATTTGAATCTTTTGACTTATAAACGTGCACATCACCCCGATCATGCATCATATCACGATGTTAAGCATTCATGTAAACTACAATACATTCAGATTAATCAATCACAATGAATTCAGACCGATTGAAACAAAAGTTGTGCATGTAAACATATCCAGTCCCTGCGGAGTTGCCAGCTATGGCGGTATTTCCAGCTCTTAACGCCGCATGTGCTCTTGGATGATTAGATACATGAGGCGCTAATGTAGAAAAAAATAACTTAATGTCATTCTGGGATGAATCTATTCTGGAAATCCTGCTTTTTTTGTCATTAAGGGAAATCATCTTGTCTCAGTTACAAATTTGACTGGTAAATCATTAAAAAAAAAATATTTATTGCATTGCATATTGAATGTTCAGGGGTGACATATTAATAAACAGACATGGTATTTATGACTGGATGTAACTTTTTATACTTTCCTGTAAAAATGGCTCTCCTACTGACTTTGTCCTATCAGTGCGGCTCTCATGAAAAAAATAGTGAAGACCACTGCTCTACTGGTTTGTACGCGGTGCTTCAATGGGCATATATGAAACAGGCATATATAGTGCATCCCACATTTTTCAGCATAAACTTGTTTTTTTTATATAAATACAATTTTAATTGGTTTTCATTAGACATAACAAAACATTAAAAATAAATAAATAAAAAAAGCCACAATCAAGATAATAATAAATGAAAAATAATATTAAAGAAATTACATTTTATGCACAATATTGTGGGCAAGTTACAATTCAAGTGTGTAGTCATCCTTCAAAGTAACCAACTGAATGAAATTCTCCCACATGTCAACATCTCTATGCTTTCCGTTCACCTTAGCTAACATTCTTTCATATTATACATTCTCCACCATAAACTCAATCCACATTTTAAATGAAGGACATTGAATATCTTTCCAAAATCGGAGTATCAATCGTAGCCTACTCAACATTATCTTTTTAATATAACATTATAGTCATTACGGACTTTAGAAAAATGTATTTTCCCCCTGTGGCGCGGCCTGAGCTTTTGTTCTTAATGGCATTTTTTTACTTTTATACTTTGAGTAGTTTTGAAACCAGTACTTTTACTCGAGTAAAAAGCTTGAGTTGATACTTCAACTTCTACTGAAGTCTTTTTAAACTCTAGTAGGCCTATCTATACCTCTACCTGAGTAATGAATCTGAACACTTTTGACAGCTCTGTAAGCGTCACGCCCGAACAAGGCCATCATCTTCTCGAAGCTAACGGCGTTGAGCTAACGGCTCCGCGTGTCTGTGTTTGCAGGTGGTGCCGGTGGTGGCGCGCATGATCAGCGAGATGTTTTCTGGCGACTGCACGCGCTCGTTCGACAGCGGAAGCGTGCGTTTGCAGATCTCCATCCCCGACATCAAAGACAACATCGTCACACACCTCAAGCAGCTTTACCGGCTCCTGCAGACGCACCAGGGCCAGGAGAACTGGCCCCTGCCGCCCGGGGCCGGCCTCCACCTCACGCAGGCCCTGCAGACGCAGTGATGACCCAGCCTTTTAGCCGGAACTACTCCACACGCGCCAGAGACTCGGAGACTCTCGCTGGGGCGTTTCAGAGTGTGTGAATGTCTCTCGGTCGAAGTCTAGTGTGTGTTAATGATCAGCCACAGCAAACGTCCGCCCACATATTTATCCTTCAGCTCTTTTATCAGCGGGACTCACTTCTGATGCTCCTCGCTTCAGTTTCACACGATATATAATGAGCTTTTAACCACGTTATTGTGTTTTTACTGCTGATGTATATTACGCTTATAATCAAACTGTCAGGTTTATGTGGTTTTTCGCACTTTTGGGGTTGAATATCATCTAGTTTTTTTAACCGTAATATGTATTTGACATCCCATCATGTAGAATTGTGTAATAATGTTACTTGGATTTATCAAATAAAATGAAAAACGCACAAAGTGAGTGAGTGTTTTTGTTGTTTCAAGTGGAACTTCTGCTATGATTCAGTTGTTAATGTGAAAACATGAGGATGATTTAGCACTGATTAAACTGATTGTTTAACGATTCACTTATTCAAGTGTCACTGTTACTGAAGTTCAGGTGTTTGTTCAGCTGTAGGTGAGGTTGTGTTTCTGTGGCCGTCTCCACCCATCTGATCTCTGAGATCCTGTAAGGCGCAGCGGCTCTCAGCTCGTGTCGGACTTTGGACCTCGAGTCTGACGGGAGTTTCCGTTTCCTCGGTCCATCCCGTCTGATTATGAGCGAGAGTATGATTTAACACACAGGAACCGGAGAAACCACAGAAGATCTCAACACACAGGTGAGAAAGATCCCTAATAACACGTCTGATCTCCTCAGGCAGTGTTTTTTATATTTATTAGATGACTGTATCACATCAGAGCTAGCTGGACACGAGCTGATGATCTCAGGTGTGTGTCTTCGGGAGATTTACGCAAGGTTTAGATGTTCTCACAGTTCTCCAACAGGCACTATCACATATAAAGCTATTCTGGTTTATCTGATCTTCATCCAATGATTAATCAGAATCGAGTGTTTGTGTTGTTGAGTCGCTGACGTTCTCGCAGTGTTTAGGGGGTTAATTGTCGTGTCGTTCTCCATGTTTTCTTTCTTCAACGTCATGTTCCTGACGCTCCTCACGCGGATTACAGAGATCTTCATTTATGAGCTCATAAACCTGTGCACATTTCTGGAAGATCATCAGCTGGACTTCAACACCGTACATTCCTCACTTTAACTACAAACACCATGGTAAAACCATGGTACTTTCACTGACATCGTATGTCAAAAATACCATGAAACTTTATCTGAGGTTCTTGGAAATACCATGGTGTTGTTGTTTTTTTACATACTTTAAATACAGTGTAAGTGAACCGAAGTACTATGGTTTTACCATAGCAAATATGTTGAAAAACCATGATATTCTGTACCATATAAAATACCATATGAACAGTACCAAAAAGCATCATGGTACTTTAAAATATACCATGGTATTCAATGAAATTACAAACAATACCATGGTACTTTGTTTTTGGAAGAGAGGATAATACGGTAACGCTTCCTTTTACAATACGTTAACTTGCGTGTACTTACAGTGTACTTGCTTAAGAAAGTACTGGGTAATATAAGGTAAGTACATGGGTTAAGGTTAGGTTTAGGGGTAGTACCTAGTTATTACCCAGTTATTACCCAATTATTGTAATTACTATAAGAAGTACATAGTAGGGGAACAGGACTGTAAAAGGAAGCGTTAATGATAATACTTGGTATTCTTGTACCTTACAGCACCATGCAAATGTACTTAAATACCACAGTATTATTATACGTTATTATAAAAATATACGTTGAAAAAACAATACAGGACTGTGGTATAGACCCCTTTTGCGCCGACGTCACAATTACGCCACGGCGTTAGCTGGAGACAAAACAAAGTGAAAACTGGAGGCGGCCAACCAGCACAGATTCGGCTACATAATAAGGATATTAAATTATTATTATTGTTATTAAATGGCATCTTGTTGTGTTTCTGGGTGCAAGAATCACCTACAGGATCCAATTTGAAATTTCATCGCATAATGTTTTCTAAATTATTGTGATTATTTGTGAATCATCTATGATTGTATACATTGTTGTGATTGATGACTTTTTGATTGATGAACCTGGTAAGAAAGAATAATCAAATACATAGTTAATTAATATAATTTTAATACATAAAAAACATTTTTATTTCTAGAAAATATTCACATCATTAAAATTGCACTGTAATGTCACTCTTTACATTGTGGTGTTCTGGCCTTGGCGCTGGGCAGGACCGCACAATGTAACGTTGCCACAAGTCAAGACCATTCATCACATAGTTATAGACATCTAAAGATTTATATGCCCTCAGTTTGTCTTTACGATGGGTTTCTCTATCAGGTGTAGAAGTCACTCACCCGAGGTAACGTTAATCCTGTCAGATCCTCCATCCATTGACTGAGCGTGTACGGGTCGGCCAATCTGGTTCCGTCCGTTAAAATTAACTTTTGCAAATAACAATCGTGGTCGTGGACAGTGAGTGACCTTGCACATTAAGATAAAATCTACTTTTCTCCCGTCATTGTTAAAAAACAAGCTAACAAAACTTGCAAACTAGCGTTAGTGAAGCGGCCAGAGGGCCTCCATCTAAGCTCCGCCCACATAAAAACGCCATCATGTTTACCGACTGAAAAGGGGTCTTTACTCACAAAAAGTACCATGGTACTTTATCATGGCACAGTGATGGTACTATGGTGCTTTGAAATATGCCATGGTATTTCCATAAAAATATACATTGAGAACCCACAACATTCTTAACCGTACAGTACCATGTAAATACTGTGGTATAGTCACAAAAATACCATACTTTACAATGGCACAGTGATGGTAATTACCCATGGTAATACTAGGGTATTTTGAGAGCTATAACATGGTACTTCCAAGGATGCCATTGTACTTCTTTTGCGATTTTACCATGGTATACTTTGAGGTACCTTAGAGTAAAATGTAAATATAGTGGTGTTCACGCAGGGCCTAAAACACTTTCCAAGCAATAAATGTGAGAAATCTGTTGGTGAATATATGAAACGATCACAAGTGTGCCCGTAACATTTTTATGAAATCTAACAATGCAATGTTGTGAGAACGTGAGCGACGCTCGAGACAGTTTCTGGGCCAGCGCTGCATCGGCACAAGTTTAAGCCTTGCCAATTTAAATATTCAAGCGCAAGAAGAAGAGAAAGCGAACTCGATTCGTTACTCGTGCGATGTGTGGGAAGTTTTCTGTGCGCAAACATCCGAAGTGCACGAATACTGAATTGAGCTCTCTCACGTCTCTGTGCGCTCGAAATGAAAAATATACACAAAGTATACTAGTAAACAGTCGGTTATGTCTTAAGTGAAGTAGCTGAAAGAAAGAAAATGCATGTGTAACAGTATATTGGATCCGTGAATATATCTTTAATGACAGTATATGTGTGTATGTATATCTTTAATGTTTAACGTTTATTAGGCTGCTGTCACTTTAAGTTAATCAAACAAACAACAAAAGACTGAGAAAATCCCTCACTGCTCTTTTCTGAACTTTTTTAAACTTCTAAAATAATGATTAATCTGTTTAATATACAGTGAAGACTATGCAGTGTTTTACATTTGTTTACTTTATTAAATCTCTATACCCGAAAGCTACTGTTAGATCTACCTAAAAAAAACCTGAAAAGCTTTATTTCATATGTATCTTTGTCATATTGTATTTCTGTGTGTTACTGACTCTTTATTTGTCTTAAATAATGTTTTGAATCTATATTAGTTAGGCTCGTAGTTTTAGCAGCTGTAATGAAATTGAAATGGAGGATTGTGAATTTTGACTGGTATTTTGTCATTACTGTCTCTTTTTGCAAAACCAGTTGCACAGCTGGTAAAAAAGTCTTTAGGTCCTGTATACATGTATCTATAAATTTAGTTTTAATTTTTTTAAATTTAAAATTTAAACCCATTTTTAAATTTTAATTTTTAAATTTATTTTATATATATATCAAAATACCGTGGTATTACAAGTTGAATCCATCGCAGTACGTGTGTTTGCCAGTGTTACTGTGATATAGGTGTGATTGACGTTGTGCCCAGGCGCTGTAGTCATGCTGCGGGGTTCGAGTCCGTTCGGCTGGTCCAGCGGTTACCCAGATTCGCAACGGTCCAGGTGAGGGTCAGATCTGATTCGTGTGTGATATGAAACATCAGGTGTGTACTAGTTTAACTGTGTCGTCTCCTGTAGCATGACGGCGGATGAGACGTCCTCTGAGCTGTCGGGTTTATCCAGACCCAGCGCTAAATCAATATACAGTGAGTACTGGTCCTGTGACATCACCAGTGGATCATTAACACACACCGCTAATCTGATGTTAGTCATTTAACCTTTACACAACTGTGTGCTATTTATAGACGCGTTCATGATTGGGCGCTGGACACAGATAATGATGATAATTATATCGGGTATTTAATCAACCGAGTCCCATAAAGCTGACAAAACCAAAACAAAAACAACTCCAGGCTATTTTTGATGTTTAATAAATGTGCGTTGTGTTTGCTATGAGTTTGTGTGTATATGGTGTGTGTTTGTATTGTGAGTTTGTTAATGTGTGTTGTGAGTTTATCATTATTGTGTGTGTGTGTGTTTGTTTATTCATGATGTATTATTGATTGATATTGTATATTTATGTGAATTATATTGCTCTTTTAATATTATTGTGTTTGTCGTTTATTGTGGATGTTTGTGTGTATGGGGGTATGGATATTAAAATTTTAAATGATACATATTAAATAGGTTAAATATATGCTTTATTAAAAAAATATAATTATTGCTGTCAATTCAATCAGTTAGGACTAATCACATCTAACATAAAAGTTTGTGTACGTAATGTGTGTGTGTATATATATTATATTATATACACGGTATATATGGCTGTGTGTGTGCTTGTCTTCGTATACACACACACACACACACAAACACACATATATATATATATATATATATTACATAGTGTAATTAATCGATTTGACGCCACTAATAATATTTTTATATAGGCCTATTTGATTTACATTTTCACTATATATTAAATATTCGAAGTAGCGTAAGTTAATATAATATTTAGACTTAAATATAATATTTAGACTTAACTTGGTTAATGTATAATAAATGTTATTTAGATATTATATGTACATATAACATTTATACATATTTTTATATATAAATTAATTTTAATATTTATTATTAATATTATCGTTTTGAACTGGTGTTTCATTATTTGTGTGTTTGATGATGATGGTATATTTGTGTGTTTGCTATTGTGTTTGTGTGTTGTTGATGATGATTGTATATTTGTGTGTTTGTGTTATTGTATTTTTGATGATGATAGTAATCGTGTGTTTTCTGTAGATCAGAGGAAGGAATACGCTGAGTCCATTAACAAGCAGATCCATCAGTTCCAGCACCGAGTGGAGGTGATCATCGTCATCGTCATCATCATCATGTGACCGACACAAGCGCGCGCTCACTCTTCTTCTCTCCTCCTCCGCAGCATCTGTTCACCTGTGAGCTGGACGGGCGGCAGGTGTGTGGCGTGGACGACTGTCTGGAGAGGCTGAAGTACCTGGACGCCACGGGGCGTGTGTGGGGGCAAGACGTGATCCTGCAGGCGCGGGACGGGGCGCTGATGCTCTTGGACATCGAGAGCAAGGTGAATCTCTTTTGACGTACTCTAAAATACGGTGTAAGTGAACCCAAGTATTGAAAAACCATGAAATTCTGTACCATACAGTGCCATGTAAAATACCATAAGGGGCTTTCGCACCGGGTAGTTCTAGGCACTGGCCTCAGGATGGTTCTCCGAGAACTATGGTTTTCCTGGTTGCGTTCGCAGCGCCAGTTGGAACTCTGAGTGACGTAAGACACACTTGTTGTTGTTGAGACTTTTATTTTGACGGCGGTGAGAACGACTGAACACACAGCGCTCACATTCTCCTGTTCATTAGTTTACGATCTGTCTAACAGTCCTGTCTAATACACTATTAGAGCTGTTATACATAGAAAGTAGACAGTAATAAAGTTATTAGCGTATGCGTGTGTTTGATGTTCAGTGTTGCTGAGCAGAAATACATAATCATGTTTCTCTTGGTCTCCTCAAAGCTGCGTTGGATTTTCTCCTCAGCGTAAAGATTAAGAGCTTCATCTATCACTGTTTTACATGTTTGTGGAGTAAATATATAGGCTATAATCTGTGTGTTTACAAAATGGCGGGTGCTGGTGTTTGGCGTGCGTTCGGCCAATCAGGAACACGAACGTCACAGATAGTTCCTATAGCGCTGGTTTAGACCGACTCTGAAGTAGGAGTAAATTAGTTCCTCCTGCGGTGCGAACGCCAACATCCGGGAACTCCCGCCAATAGTTCTAGGTACTTTGAGAAGGATCCTCTGGTGCGAAAGCCCCTATAGTCTATGAACAAAATGGTACCGAAGTATCAAGGTACTTTAAAATACCTTGGTATGAACGCTCAATGGTATCAGAAGAACCGTTGAGACGTTAAAGCGATCTCACTGCGATCTCCCTGCTGCCGGTGTTTCAGGAGGTGTTGGAGTCGTGGCCGCTGAGCAGCGTTCTGGATCTGACAGCGGTTCTTGGCGAGAGCCCGTACAAATCTCTCCTGACCGTCTCTATCCAGAACCGGGGCAGTCGTGACGTCAGCGTCTTCATGTTCCAGAGCGAGTCTCTCAGGGTGAGTTCACGACTCTCAGCGTCTCCGAGACGCGTTGGACATTAAATTTAATATTCAACAATATTATTGATCTCCTGCATTGACACCATTAAATGAGAGCTGAGCTGGACGATGACATCACGGTTTTCTCCAGAGCAGGTATACTGTATATATAAATTAATTAAATTAATAACTTTTTTACAACAAAAATGAACCATCACTGAACTTAAGCTGGACTGTGGCAATATTTTCTTCTGGAAACTAAATTTGCTGCATTATTTTCCTGTTATCTCTGTAAAGCTGCTTTGAAACACTCCGTATTGTAAAAAGCGCTATATATATATATATAAAGGTGACTACTTGACTCTGATGATAAACGTCTGATTTTGTGTCGTTCAGGCAGATTATCTGAAGAAAGATCTGGATCGGCTTCTTCAGAACAAGAGGGATGATCACAGACAGAGTAACGTCAGGTTAGCTGATGAAATCCTGTCCAACCAATCACTAATGACCTCCAAATTGTTGTGGTGACAAATTTGTCATTTTATTCTTTAGTAAACCCGGTGTAGGAAACGTCATGCAAAGAAATTCACGAAGACCATCGCCTCCAGCCGAGCTGATTCTTCCGAGAGCTCCTCCAGAACAGTGGGCCGCTCCGGATTATGGTGAGATTATGCCAGAACGGTGTGTTTTTAAAGCTGCAGTAGGTAACTTTTGTAAACAAATATATGTTAAAACTGTCATTATGTCCTGGCAGTAGAATATGGGACAGATAATCTGTGAAAAAATCAAGCTCCTCTGGCTCCTCCCAGTGGTCCTATTGCCATTTGCATAAATACACCGCTCCCGGTCAGAAACAACCAATCAGAGCCAGGAGGAATGTCTTAGCAGTGTCAATCACCCTCGTGTACGCGCTGATCTCCCCTCTCTTGCACAGCGCGAGCGCGTACCGTCGTTCGTGACTCTCCTGTTCGAACTCGTTCATCCAAATGAACAAATCTTTTCGAGTCATTTTGTTCATTCAACAAACGAAATGACTCGAAAAAAGATTTGTTCATTTTGAACGAGTCTTTTCCTGAGTCATTTTCGTTCATTCAACGAACGAAATGACTCGAAAAGATTTGTTCATTTTGATGAACGAGTTCGAACAGGAGAGTCAGGAAAGAGCATCACAGAACAGAGCAAGGCGAGCATTTGTGCTTATAAAACTTAAAAGTTTTTTATTTATTTTTGAAATGACCGATCGTTTCGCTAGATAAGACCCTTATTCATCATCTGGTATCGTTTAAAGCCCTTTGAAGCTGCACTGAAACTGTCATTTGGTCCTTGAACCGTTTGTGTCCCATTGAAGTCCATTATATGGAGAAAAATCCTGGAATGTTTTCATCAAAAACCTTAATTTCTTTTCAACTGAAGAAAGAAAGACATGGACATCTTGGATGACATGGGGGTGAGTAAATTATCAGCAAAAGTTTTTTTTTAAAGTGAACTAATTCTTTAACGTTATCCTACTAGCTATTTATAACTTATAGAAAGAGTGCAACCTTATAAAGTTACATGTATTGCAAAATACATAATGATTTGAGGACCAAGTGTGTAGTCAAAGTATGGGCAGGCCATAGTCAATGTAAAGCAGATTGTTGATGTTTCGTCCCTATTAGTGAATGTTCCATAACTGTTTATAATCCGCCGTCATCGGTGGTCCTGCTTACTATCCTGCGCGTTCACGCACGACAGAATCCGCTGTAGAGGGAGGAGCTGTGGAGGGAGGAGCTGTGGGGGAGGAGCTGTGGAGGGAGGAGCTGTGGAGGGAGGAGCTGTGGGGGAGGAGCTGTGGAGGGAGGAGCTGTGGAGGGAGGAGCTGTGGAGGGAGTAGCTGTGGGGGAGGAGCTGTGGGGGAGGAGCTGTGGAGGGAGGAGCTGTGGGGGGAGGAGCTGTGGAGGGAGGAGCTGTGGAGGGAGGAGCTGTGGAGGGAGGAGCTGTGGAGGGAGGAGCTGTGGGGGAGGAGCTGTGGGGGAGGAGCTGTGGGGGGAGGAGCTGTGGAGGGAGGAGCTGTGGAGGGAGGAGCTGTGGAGGGAGGAGCTGTGGGGGGAGGGCTGTAGCGCAACAGAGAGCAAGGGGGTTGGACCTGTAAGTGGTGCTTGTTCAAATTTTCAGGCTAAGTCAACATTTTCTCAACTCCCTAC
>NW_027508733.1:822500-832500 GCF_051911475.1 Siphateles boraxobius
TATTCTAGATCTGCTGTAAAGCCAAAACAATCTCCTATTATAACTGTAAAGCTGCTTTGAAACAGTCCATATTGTTAAAAGCGCTGTATAAATGAAGGTGACCTGACTCTGTAATAACTTGTTTTTGAGATAATGTTGTCTAAGGATTCAGCGTGTGTGTTGTAGTTGTTGGACATGTCTAAGCAGTGGTGGAAGGTGAAGAATCAGCGAGGAGAGGTCGGTTACGTCCCCAACAACATGCTTCAGCTTCCACAGCAGGAGGCCGGGCCTGTACGTATACGTGACGCACGTGTCTAGTCCTGTTGATCTGAGATGCACATGTTCACAATCATAAACTTCACCTCATGACCCGCAGGAAAGAACATCTGCACCAGGACTCACCAAAAAATCCCGTCCGGAGGAGGTCCGGGCCTGGCTGGAGCACAAGGGCTTCAGTAAAATGTGAGTAAAATGTGTTAGCAATTCTGCACAGTATATACTGTGTACTCCGCATACGGATTTAAAAATAAGTAGTGTGTGAAAGTAGTATGCAAAAAACAATAACCATTTGAAACAGTAATAGTGTGCTGCCCTGTCACATGACCTCACTAATATGCATAATTTGCATATTAGATAATGTTGCACGTTATTAAATAATTTGCACGTTTAGTCAAATTTTGCAAAATCTATTAGCTTTGGTCAGTCTTGATGAAACAATGAGTCACAACTTAAAAATCACGACGACTCCTGGCGGCATACGGTCTCGCACACGATGCACATTGAGAAAAATGTAGTTGATAACCAGGGTATTAAAGTACAGAATAATGTTTCTCAAGTGGCAGGTTGCAAAACCGTCTTGAGTTGATCGTGTAGTGTGTAGGCACAACAAGAACAAAAAGCATAATTGAAAGAAAAAACCCCGCTTTTATTTTGCGTGAAAGCGGTTTCTGTTAGACGCAGTTTAATAGAGAAACGCGTTGTGATTCAGTATCTGCGGTCAGATTAGATGTTGTCAGGCTATGTGTCAGTGTGATTATTCTGAGGTTATTTTCGTAACGAAATAGTCGCTCACCTCAGAAAAACGAGCTTGCCTGTCCTGTCAGACGTTACTGTGCTCGTGGCGTGCGCTGATATCATAAAGACCAACAACAAAAAATCTTAAAGGGTAACTAAACCCCTGGTCAGAGCCTGACTCCACCCACTGGTAATATTTGAAAAATGCTGGAATAGTGGGCAGAGTCCAGTGGAGATAGAGGGGAGGAGCCGAGGGCGGGGCTGAGCGGGGGGGCGTGCCTGAGACCCGCAGTGACGAATTGATTGACAGCTGCTGTCAGACTCTAAAATGGAGAGTGACTGGAGTGACGCAAGTAGCTTTGCAACAGAGCTGTCATTTTAAGTGGAGGATGTTGAATTGTTTGTGGACTCAGGGCCAGAGCCATATTTATTCGAGCCGCTGGCTCAAACTGCAGCCTCAACTCCCGCATCGCAATCAGCATCCGTTGAGTTTTTTCGAGTTGATGTCAATAGCGCGCGCTCTAAGCATATTCATGTTTTGCCGTAACGTGAAAAAATCCAGCAAAATGCCCCGCGCGTTTGTCGACCCCAGAGGATTAACTTTAGCCTAACCATAAATTGTGATTATAATATATATGATCATTCACCTCAAGACGCCGCTGCAAAGTAGAGTTTGGGGGTGTAGTCTAATATGTAGTCATTGTTCATTGTTGAAGTATTTTTTGGCAAACAGTGCCGCGACAAATCAATCACTCCTTTAGACTGGCTGCACATTCATGCACTGAGCTCGCGGCCGCTGCAACTTGCGCTCTCTTCACGACTCAACGGACAGTTTTTAATGTTTTATCAGACAATAACTAGGCCTACTTAAGATTTTGCTTTAGAATAATTTTCGGGACAATCAGGGCAGGATTCGGGATTCTGGAAAACAGCTTAGATTTCGGGACTGTCGAAACAGTGGTTTTGACGAAACAAGATGGTTTTTATACTGCCGTGGGCATGGTAGATTGTACCAAGGGCGTGGTGAGCTGGAACCTGCTTACATAACGAACCACCGCTTACGCCACGAACCACCGCTTACGTCACGAACCACCGCTTACGCCACGAACCACCGCATACGTCACGAACCACCGCTTACGTCACGAACCACCGCTTACGTCACGAACCACCGCTTACGTCACGAACCACCGCTTAGGTCACGAACCACCGCTTACGTCACGAACCACCGCTTACGCCACGAACCACCGCATACGTCACGAACCACCACTTACGTCACGAACCACCGCTTACGTCACGAACCACCGCTTACGTCACGAACCACCGCTTAGGTCACGAACCACCGCTTACGTCACGAACCACCGCTTACGCCACGAACCACCGCTTACGTCACGAACCACCGCTTACGTCACGAACCACCGCTTACGCCACGAACCACCGCTTACGTCACGAACCACCACTTACGTCACGAACCACCGCTTACGTCACGAACCACCGCTTACGTCACGAACCACCGCTTACGTCACGAACCACCGCATACGCCACGAACCACCGCTTACGTCACGAACCACCACTTACGTCACGAACCACCGCTTACGTCACGAACCACCGCTTACGTCACGAACCACCGCTTAGGTCACGAACCACCGCTTACGTCACGAACCACCGCTTACGCCACGAACCACCGCTTACGTCACGAACCACCGCTTACGTCACGAACCACCGCTTACGCCACGAACCACCGCTTACGTCACGAACCACCACTTACGTCACGAACCACCGCTTACGTCACGAACCACCGCTTACGTCACGAACCACCGCTTACGTCACGAACCACCACTTACGTCACGAACCACCGCTTACGTCACGAACCACCGCTTACGTCACGAACCACCGCTTAGGTCACGAACCACCGCTTACGTCACGAACCACCGCTTACGCCACGAACCACCGCTTACGTCACGAACCACCGCTTACGCCACGAACCACCGCTTACGCCACGAACCACCGCTTACGTCACGAACCACCGCTTACGTCACGAACCACCGCTTACGTAACGAATCACCGCTTACGCCACGAACCACCGCTTACGCCACGAACCACCGCTTACGTCACGAACCACCGCTTACGTCACGAACCACCGCTTGCGTCACGAACCACCGCTTAGGTCACGAACCACCGCTTACGCCACGAACCATCCCTTACGTCACGAACCACCGCTTACGTCACGAACCACCGCTTACGTCACGAACCACCGCTTGCGTCACGAACCACCGCTTGCGTCACGAACCACCGCTTGCGTCACGAACCACCGCTTGCGTCACGAGCCACCGCTTACGCCACGAACCACCGCTTGCGTCACGAACTACCGCATACGTCACGAACCACCGCTTACGACACGAACCACCGCTTGCGTCACGAACTACCGCATACGTCACGAACCACCGCTTACGTCACGTACCACCGCTTACGCCACGAACCACCGCTTACGTCACGAACCACCGCTTACGTCACGAACCACCGCTTGCGTCACGAACCACCGCTTAGGTCACGAACCACCGCTTACGCCACGAACCACCGCTTACGTCACGAACCACCGCTTACGTCACGAACCACCGCTTACGTCACGAACCACCGCTTACGTCACGAACCACCGCTTGCGTCACGAACCACCGCTTACGTCACAAACCACCACTTGCGTCACGAACCACCGCTTACGTCACGAACCACCGCTTGCGTCACGAACCACCGCATACGTCACGAACCACCGCTTACGTCACGAACCACCGCTTGCGTCACGAACCACCGCTTAAGTCACGAACCATCCGCTTGCGTCACGAACCATCCGCTTGCGTCACGAACCACTGCTTACGTCACAAACCACAGCTTGCGTCACGAACCACCGCTTACGTCACGAACCACCGCTTGCGTCACGAACCACCGCTTACGTCACGAACCACCGCTTACGTCACGAACCACCGCTTGCGTCACGAACCACCGCTTGCGTCACGAACCACCGCTTGCGTCACGAACCACCGCATACGTCACGTACCACCACTTACGTCACGAACCACCGCTTACGTAACAAACCACCGCTTACGTAACAAACCACCGCTTACGTAACGAACCACCGCTTACGTCACGAACCACCGCTTGCGTCACGAACCACCGCTTGCGTCACGAACCACCGCTTACGTCACGAACCACCGCTTACGTAACAAACCACCGCTTACGTAACAAACCACCGCTTACGTAACGAACCACCGCTTACGTCACGAACCACCGCAAATATCCAATAGGAAAATTCAACTGCTGTAGCCACCGTTCAACCTGAAGAGGGCAGCACTCCGATGTTTTTACACAATATATTGTAAAATTAAAACGCTGCACACAAATGTCAAAAAAGTTACTCGAATCAATGAACAGCACGAATAAAGCCCCATTCTTACAGATCATTAACTAAAAAAAGTTGGTTTAGGGTTTAGTTACCCTTTAAAGAGCCAATGAAATTACGAGCATGCAACGTCGCAGTTACGTTTTCAATTAGTAAGTCATGAAATGGCCAAAAAGTACCAATACATTATGTAAGTGGTACGTTGTGTGTTAGCTGGGAAGGATTGCATGCATGTATGTTTATTCCGTCTAACTTCAGCAGGATTGGTGTGCATGTGTTTTATTAAAAGTTCATGTTATTATTGTATTTACAATGGTAACTAGTGCCCAGAATACCATTTTATTTTCACTTATTTTGTTTTTTTGATGACTTTAATACTAGTTTGGGGTTGCTATTTAATAACCTTCATTCTTAGTGTATTTGTATGTTAAGTAAAAAGGGACGGTACCTCTGTGCATGTCAACCATTTTGCTTGGTTCAAATTCCTTAAAAAACTTCCTTAAAAACCAGTTGAGAACCACTAGCATGCTAGTTTGTTAATCTGAACTCAGATGAAACATTATAAAATGTTTGTGTTAAACTCTGTGTCAGTACGGTCCGGTGTTTAGGTGGCGTCACCGGCTCCATGCTGCTGGGAATGACACGTGACGAGCTCAAGACTGTTTGTCCCGAGGAGGGCGGACGAGTTTTCTACCAGCTGCAGAACGTCAAATCGGCCCTTGCGGTGAGGTCATCGTTACACACATGATGTCATACTGAAGTATGTGATGTCATATTCACACGTCATATTCACTCTCTCCAGGTGGCCAGTGAAGTGAGACCAATGATCTGAGGCCGCAAACTTCCTTCCGACAGACACTAACACACACACACACACACACACAACTGAAGCTGTTAATGGATGCTGAAGGATGTCGGATGTTAAATTCATATTTATTCATAATCAGAGCTGGTTTTGAAGATCAGGAGCGTCTGATTTGTATATTATTATCACTGTAATAATTATAATCATATATAATAAATATACATTTGTATATTATAATAACTGTTTGATGCAAAGATGCGCAAGAACCCAGAGGAGATTGAATACACATGCTTTATTGATATGAACAAAATACTCTTATCTGATCAGTACTGCTGTAGACTAACATTCTCATTCACAAAAAATAAAGATATACATATATATTTTTGTTCTATTTCTTGTGATCATTTTCTTTTAAGCATGTCGAACCTCATGCTTTGCTCTGTATCTGCTGCTAATTTCTACAAATCGTGCTGTTTTTGATCTCATGATTTGTGCAATTTATTAGTGGGAAAATCACTATATTGTGTGAAGATTAACAGTCAGTTTAATGTTCAACTAAAGCTACCGTAAACATGCCGGACCTGAAAATGCGTCAGAGTCATGGAACTAGCGATGAACTGTCAGGCATAATGTATATCTAGTGTACGAGGGGGGTGGGTAAACTACCTTCATATAGACGTGTAAACCCCCCCCCCCAGCGATTAGCGTACAGGAGGTTTAGGGTTAGAAAAATACTGTTCGTTTTGGCTCAACGGCGCCTCCTGCAGGACCGGAGGAGATTGTTCAGCCATCAGAGAAAATAAATCCTTCAAATTGATGTAGAAATTAAACAGTTTATAGAACAAGAGACTAAAAGACATATTCACAGTAAGTTACAACCAAAGCCAAACCTTCAAAATAAAAGTAGCTAAAGTAAAAGGCACGTGAGGGAGCTGTGATGTCATCACGGGGCTCGTGACGGAGGTATAATGACACAAACACTCGTGCTCGTCGCATTATATTGATGCATAGCTGAAACGTCTCTAAACATGCTCTGAAATGAGATCAACACTGACGTAGGGAAAGTCACTTTGGTCCTGATGCTGTGTGAATGTGGGCGGGGTCATGGCTACTCTAGCATGCTGATTGGACAAACAAGCGTGTGGGTGGGGTCATGGCTACTCTAGTGTGCTGATTGGACAGGTGAGAGTGTGGGCGGGGTCATGGCTTCTCTAGTGTGCTGATTGGACAGACGAGCGTGTGGGCGGGGTCATGGCTTCTCTAGCGTGCTGATTGGACAGACGAGCGTGTGGGCGTGGTCATGGCTACTCTAGCATGCTGATTGGACAGCCAACCGTGTGGGCGGGGTCATGGCTCATCTCTAGTGTGCTGATTGGACAGGTGAGAGTGTGGGCGGGGTCATGGCAACTCTAGCATGTTGACTGGACAGACAAGCGTGTGGGCGGGGTCATGGCTTCTCTAGCATGCTGATTGGACAGGCAAGCGTGTGGGCGGGGTCATGGCTCATCTCTAGTGTGCTGATTGGACAGGTGAGAGTGTGGGCAGGGTCATGGCTTCTCTAGCGTGCTGATTGGACAGACAAGTGTATGGGTGGGGTCATGGCTTCTCTAGAGTGCTGATTGGATAGACCAGCGTGTGGGCGGGGTCATGGCAACTCTTGCATGCTGATTGGACAGACATGCGTGTGGGCGGGTTCATGGCTTCTCTAGCGTGCTGATTGGACAGGCGAGAGTGTGGACGGGGTCATGGCTTCTCTAGCATGCTGATTGGACAGACAAGCGTGTGAGCGGGGTCATGGCTTCTCTAGCACGCTGATTGGACAGGCAAGTGTGTGGGCGGGATCATGGGTTATCTCTAGTGTGCTGATTGGACAGGTGAGAGTGTGGTCGGGGTCATGGCTTCTCTAGTGTGCTGATTGGACAGGCGAGCTTGTGGGCGGGGTCATGGATCATGTCTAGTGTGCTGATTTGACAGGCGAGCTCGTGGGTGGGGCTGTGGATTGGCTGGGCGTGAAGGACAGCATGTCGTCCTCCTCCTCGATGCGGTCCAGCTCCTGCGTTCGTACGGCCTGTGTGATGAGGTGAAGTTCTTCGCACAGCGTCTCGTGACGGTACGCCACGCGGATGTCAGGGACGTTTGTGCGCCGAATGTCGTTACTGATTGTACCCTCTTTGTTGTAGTCGGGACCCAGCCAATAACCCTTAGCCTGAGACAGACAGATATAATAGATGAGGACAAAATTAGACTCTCCACAGAAATGTTCACAAATCTTTGAAGGGACCCTGATATTTCCGGGTTTTCTGTGACTTTGAGAGCCCTGCTTTCATTTCCATTATTTTCATTTACCTTGATAACCTTTCTATATATACAGTGATATATATGCGTGTGTATTTTTGTGTGTGTTTTTGTTACCCTGTGTGAGAAGCCGCTCATTAACACACTGTTTCTGGCCAGTTCACACATGTCACATGAGCTCAGTTTCCACACTTGAGCAGCGATGCTGTACTCCTCCATCAGAGGCTCCTGCAACACACACACACACACACACACACACACACACACACACACACACACACACACACACACACACACACACACACACACACACACACACACAGTCATGCAAAACACAGACACATCCATAAATACTAGGGGTGTAATGATACCCTCATGTAATGATTCGATACATATTACGATACTGAACTCATGATACGATATTATTGCGATACTCCAAAATATATGATAAAAGGTTAACAAAAAAATGTACTGTTGATTTAAAATGTTAAATCTGATATAACATTGTGTGTAGATGAATAGGTTTGGACTTGCTGTTGAAACCCAAAGCACAGGACAATAGAGACACCAGAATAACAATATTCATGATTCTGAAGCTGAAAATACTGAATTATTGTATAAGAATAAGCTTATGCTCTGTCACTGATTAGATATATTTAAAATAATGTAGGCCATTTGGTAACATGGTAACATCAGAAATTTGATGCACGCTCACATTTAGTCTAGAACTACAATAACCATCACTTTTACACACACACACACACACAATGCCTCTGCACTTCTCAACATGGCGACTAGAGAGCTGTCAGTCAATAAATGGGGTAAAAAAAAGTAACTTACGTTACTTATTTGAAAAAGTAAATTATGCGTTACTTTACTTGTTAGGGACCGTTCGGTATTTATGGAAAGGGACACCGGAGGAAAATAGGGGAGGGTCATGTCTTTTTATTCTTTTTTTGAGGGGAGGGTCATTCAACTTTTTTTAGTCTAGGGGGAGGGTCACCCAACTTTTGTATTCATGAAAACAGCAACATTTCAAAGTGGCTTGTTTGGTGAATATTTTTTCTATGTAGCTTTATGTAGCTCTCTCAGTCTCGGTCCCCCTATCAGATGGGTCTGACCCAACAAAAATCCAGTTTGGCGCTGTCTGACACGTCGCGCTCAGAAAAAGTACATCATGTACAGAACGCCAATGAAATGTTTACGCGGCATAGCTTTAAAGCACGAGCAAATAATGAACTTTTGTGATTACGAATAAGTGCAGTGTCCTGTGAGTGTAACTCTACCGCGGCATTAACATGTGATAGGAATGTACGTTGAGTGTACTGGGACTGAGGCGCCAGAACTGCAGCTGATAGAATGTGCGCTGTACGATATACCATATTTTAGTTTCCATATTCATATTCTTATTGTGTTTCCACAACAATGTTAGTGAGTAAATCTACTGAAATTGCCACCATAACAGTGGAGTGTGATGTGTTAGACGTAGGGCTAACAGAATTACGTTAGAATTATTTTAATTAACATAATAACATACGCAGACTTACACCAAAAAAATAGTTGAGGATAAATTCTTTAAAATTGGGCAATTCCAGCGTTATGGACGTGACATTTGCAGTCAAAACTTGAAATATAAATTATCAGAAAATGCATTTAATACTGAATCTGTTTAGATATCCATATCCCTTAATGAAGGAGTCAAGACATTAGAAAAATATCAGTCTACACATGCGTTTTATATTTAATATGAGCGAAATACACATGTGACGTGACACAACAAATCTTTAACTTTTAGGTGGCAAAATATTGTTTAATAATTCTACGAATTAGGCTACACTGCGCAAAACAAAAGTAGGCTAATAACCGGATGAAGAAGGGTCGGCCTGTACAGAACATAAAATATTATTTTTTATTTTATTTTTCGTGTTCGCGTTTATGAGGAAAAAAACAATGTTACGGACGTGACAGTTCTCCGTTACGGACATGACCGCTCTGAAAGCGACTTCAGAAAGCACATAGCCTTTCTTTAAAGTAAATTGTATCTTAATTTTAATTAATGTTTCATCAACCAATTGCCTGGATGTAATAAATAAGAAGTAAATATAGTAGAAAATAGATCATCATGACACGGAGTCGCCGGCGCGTGAACTGGACTCTCATTAATGAACCGAAACTCAGCGTATAATGTAGCCTACTTGCCTCACAGACTTGAGAAATATATAGAAAGCTTGATGTCTACTTTTAAACAGAACATTTACAAACGAAAAACAGACTGCTCTCTGCTTATGTAATCCGTATGAAATCTGCATTTCTCTCTTTTTTCTCTAAAATATTATGATACGAACCGAATTGTAAAAAAAACAATGGCTATCTGAACATCTTTGCCAAGCGCAAAGTTGTCATGCCTTTTTCCAGGGGAGGGTCATGCCTTTTTCCAGGGGAGGGTCATGCCTTTTTCCAGGGGAGGGTCATGCCTTTTTTCACAATCATTTTGGAGGGTCGTAGAAAAATGTATT
>NW_027508733.1:837500-857500 GCF_051911475.1 Siphateles boraxobius
GTTGTCTGTTTTGATGAAGATCTCTCTGAGAATGGACTCTCCGATGGGATTGTATTTGGAGTTGAATTTGTCGAAGCGATGGAACGTGTTTCTGTCCTGCGGAGGAAGCGTCAGGCGAACGTGTTTTTATTATTTTATTTCCTATTATCACTGTAGAGCTGCTTTGAAGCAATCTATAATGTTAAAAGCGCTGCATAAATGAAGAAGACTCGACACGATTCAAAGAAACCGTCTGAGGCCTCGTATACGCAATGCCACTGCTATTACTTTATCTCTGTTATATTTATATATATATATCATATTTCGCACTTAATAGTCTATTTATACATTTATTTCATCTCTTTGACCACTGCAAAAAATGCTTTTCTTACTTAGTATTTTTGTCTTGTTTTCAGTCCAAATATCTACTAAAGTAGTAAAGTTACACAAGATATTAATGTCTTGTTTTAAAAATGATCTGCCAATGCGGTCAGAAAAAATAACCTTGTTTCTGTTTGAATTAACATTATTTTTCTCACCCCATGGCAGATCATTTTGCTTGTTTTAAGCATCAACTCACTTAATTTTGATTAATTCCCCCGGAAAACAGGACATAATATCTTATATCATTTCACTCATCTAGTAAATGCATCTTGATTTAAGTATTTTTAGATATTTAGACTGTAAACAAGACAAAAATACTAAGAAAAGCATTTTTTGCAGTGGTCAAAGAGATGAAATAAATGTGTAAATAGACTATTAAGAGCGAAATATGAGATAACATTGTAAATATAACAGAGATAAGAGATATAACAGAGTAAGAAAAGCATTTTACAATCATGACTGAAAAGAAACCAAAATTCAATCTTTGTCCTTCAGCTAAAATGAGATCCGAGTGAGTCATTGAATCATTCACTCAAACGATTCGTTCAAAACTTCTGATTCATTCAGGGACAAAGCAGAAGTGAGTGAGTGAATCGTTGAGTCGTTCATTAGAACGATTCATTCGGTACGGAAACTGAGACTTGCTCGGAGACTGTTTGGAACTGTTTTCGTTGGCAAAATAGAGGAAAAACAGACAATATTGTGTCTAAAATGTAAGTCCACTAATAGCATAATAACTTATCGTGGTTACACTTTATTTTAAGGTGTCATTGTTACAGTGTAATTATATATTTAAGCACTGAGTAATATTAATTAACTACATGTACTTACTATAGGGTTAGGGTTTGGTTGAGGGTTAGTTGCATGTAATTATGCATAATTTACTGTTAGTACTACGGTAAGTACATGTAACAAGGACACTGTGAAATACAGGTGAAACTCGAACAAGTAGAATATCGTGCAAAAGTCATAATTGTGATTATTATGGCTTACAGCTTATGAAAACCCCAAATTCAAAATTTCCAAATTTCATGAAATCAATAAAAAAAAAAAGGATTTTAAACACAGAAATGTCGGCCCTCTGAAAAGTATAATCACGCATATGTATACAGTATATACTAAATATATTAGTTTCACCTTTTAATCTGAATTACTGAAATACAAGAACTGTTATTCAAATTTTTCGAGTTTCACCTGTAAAGTGTAACGCTTGTTATTGGGGAAAACAGCACGCTTGCTCGTGTGATAGCTTATAAATATTAAAAACAAGAACTTGTGCACTATATCTATGTTTTTGTAAGCATTCTTATTAATTTTGATCCTGTTTTTCCCCGTAGACCGGTTTCAAGTGAAGGGAACTAGGAACAAACTATAGTCCAAAGACTGTCTGATGCGTTTTATATCCTGCATTGTTTTTCTCATCCAAAATTCTAAATTTAAGAAATGTCTTCCTTTAAATTCAATTTAATTCACATTTATTTGTACAGCGCTTTTAACATTACACATCATTTCAAAGCAGTCCACATTACAGTTTACAGTGATCTGTTATCAGAGGGAAACTAAGTTATGCATTTCAGAAAGTCACAGTTAGCTAGCTGTTTGTTAATCAGGCGCGTCACACACAGCGCTGCATGTCTCACCGCGTGCATGTCGAGTGTGTCGACGCTGAGGTCATAGGCCGTCAGGTTCATGTTCTCGAACACCTCCATCAGTGTCTGTCCTCGACCGTTCTCCACATGCACGATCTCGTCCGGGGATTTCTTCATCGCTCGCTTGATGAAGCGCAGGAGGTGCTTCTGATTCATGCAGGACGAGGCGTGGATGTGTGTGTCCACCTGACAGACGCAAGAGTCACCACAACAACCGTTTCTTCGGGAACTAGGGAACTTTACAACTACCTTTCTGCATGGTTTTTCTCATCCAAAATTCTGAATTTAAGGAACGTCTTCCTTCGAATCATAAGTTGTACTTGGAATTTAACTGGGTTAAACAATAGAAAAATCAATAGATTATATATTTTTATATACATATATAAACAGGTGAAACTCGAAGAATTTGAATATCGTGCAACAGTTCATGTATTTCAGTAATTCAGATTAAAAGGTGAAACTAATATATTTAGTATATATAACTATATGCATGATTATACTTTTCAGAGGGCCGACATTTCTGTTTTTAAAATCGTTTTAATTATTTATTTCATGAAATATTCTAATTTTCTGAGATTTTGAATTTGGGTTTTTCATAAGCTGTAAGCCATAATCATCACAATTATAACTTTTGCACGATATTCAAATTTTTCGAGTTTCACCTGTGTGTGTGTGTGTGTATATATATATATATATAAAATGTGTGATATTATATATAATATATATTTTGCAATTATTTTATAGTAATTAAATTTATTATACAGTAAAACGATTTTCATTCTGATAATTATTTCTATATTGGTCATTTAATTTGTATTAATTATCTTATATTCTAATATTCTATATATTTTGATATTCAAATAATGTGCATTATTTCATATATATATTTATATACTGTATATAGTTATATATATTATTCCTTTCAAAATGTTGCTTTATTAATAATTATCTTACATTCAATTTTCTATATATTCCAATATTGCACATTTTTATAGTTCTTTTTATATAGAATTATATCATTAATTATATTTTTTATAAATATATTTTTTAAACTTTTTATTTTGATAATTATAATATTAGTAATTTAATTTGTATTTTATTTCCTTGGATATTTAAATCTAATATTCTCCATTAATATTGTATTTTCTTCTTTTCATTTGTTTATCGATATACATATTGATTATTTTTGATAACTAAAGATGCCAATTCTATAATCTATTCATCCACACGTTTATAATCTATTTCTCAGTTGATTTAATGATTTATTTCCGCTCATTATAGTTCAACTTCTGTGAAGTTAAATTGGAATTGCAGTTCTGTGTTCTGATTGGCCAGTCAGTGTGGATGTGAACGGTGTGTGTGACCTTGCGTATGTTGTAGAAGTCTCGGTGTGGCACTTGCTTCTGCGAGGCGAGCTCCTTCATCTCGTTCAGAAGAACGTGCATCTGAAACTTGGAGCTCAGATACTGTAACCGCCGGTAACAGAACGACTTCCTGTGGAAACAGGACACGTCAGACGCGCGCACGTACAGCGAGCCCAGTGCATGCTGGGTAATCCGTCACTCACACGGGGCCGTTGATGATGAGCGCCATCATGACGTTCATATCGGCGATGTATTCCTGCAGGTCTGGATACGGCAGGTCCAGTTCTGTGCTCCTACACACACACACACACACACACACACACACACACACACACACACACACACACACACACACCAAAACACTGATGCATCAATTTACATACAAAACACTGAACCTAAAATACACTCATTTACATCGTTTAAAGATTATTTCTTCAAAACCACAGTATTATTGTGTTGACAGCATTATTTCTATAGTAATTTCTAATATTATCCCTATCAATATAGTATTTTCAGTTTATGTTATTGATAGTTTTAGTTCTAGTAATTTTAGTTCTTCAACGTAAACTGAAGATTAGAAATTTTTAGCTAAAATAAAAAAAAACATTTATTTTATTTCAAGTAACGAAAATGTTTTTAGTTGGCAATAATAACATTGACATGTAATAACTATTTTTTTATATATTTCTTTTAAATTAATGTCTTTTTATAGTTTTAGTTAACAATAACAACACAGATTCTACTTTGCTAAATTCAATTTTGAATTTAAATTCTGCATCCTGACTAGATATCCCAGAATGCACCTCATTGTGCGGCTCTTTTACTATTTACTTTTTTAAAATTAATTTACTATTTACTTTTAAAGTAAAACTACAATATTTATTCAAATAAATGAGTGCTATCAGTCAATTAAAACACACTAATTAATTACTCCTCCTAACATTAAAATATGTAATATATACATAATTTTTTACACCGAATCTCCAAATGAATGTAGGAACAACATAAAGATATTGTATCTTACAAGTGTGTTTAATGGAATCCTTTTACTAAGTATCACTGAAAGTAATAATGCTACTGATGTCTCTATTAAATGGGATTTTTCTAATTTCTGAGGATGAAATGAGTCATTATTTAACCCAATAATGTTTTGTTTATTAGAGTATTGAGTTGTTTGCTCTATGCCGTACACACGTGTCTTCATGATCCAGTTTTTCTTTCTAGGACGTCCCCAATAGAAGGTTACGCTAAATTTAGCTCTCTATGGTCTTTCGCACCGGATGATCCTTCTCAAAGTACCTAGAACTATTGGCGGGAGTTCCCGGATGTTGGCGTGTTCGCACCGCAGGAACTAGGAACGATTTTAGTTCTAGGAACTCCTTTTGGAGGAACTAATTTACTCCTACTTCAGAGTCGGTCTAAACCAGCGCTATAGGAACTATCCGTGACGTTACTGTTCCTGATTGGCCGAACGCACGCCAAACACCAGCACCCGCCATTTTGTAAACACACAGATTATAGCCTTTATATTTACTCCACAAAAATCTAAAACAGTGATAGATGAAGCTCTTAATCTTTACGCTGAGGAGAAAATCCAACGCAGCTTTGAGGAGACCAAGAGAAACACGATTATGTATTTCTGCTCAGCAACACTCATAGCCGGCGCCAGCCGAGAACTGATGAGGGGGCGTTCACATTAACGCACGTCACCACTTTTTTGCCAGGGTCGATATTCTCCCCACCACTTTTTAAAACATCTTTGCGGCATGTACCAATTTGTACCAATACAAATAATAAAACATCTCCAGTTAACTAGCAGAGCATTCATTTTGTTCGTTTGTCAAATTAGAGTCATTATAGCGCTGAAATGTGTAGTTTTTTTAAATCAAGTGATCAAAGTGCTCGTTGCCGCTTCGATCAGTGAAATTTTAAAACAAACTAATGTCTATGGAAGCGGCAATAAATAATAATCCTTTCCATAACAATAAGACGACACGTTTTACATGTTGGATACACACTCTGTAAGTAGCTTAACATTTTGCTCTTTTCTTCTTCAGTTCACCGGCCACTTATGTATTTCATGATTAGTGGAGAAATTACGTGTTGTAAATCCAACAGATCTGATTCTCTGAACTGTGGCAGTGGCACAAACAACAAAACACATCCACTTGCACATATTTGACAATCGGAATATCAGTGTTTCATGCTATAGCTAATACATTTGTGAATATTTTGAATAAAAAAGGAAAAATGACATAAAACCAGATCACATCATTCATTCAGCGCTGTGTTGCGGTTGCGCTCTGTCACGTGACAAGCAATGACGCGTCACCATGGAAACATTAAAGCGACAGGTTCTAAATAACGGTCGCCTTGAAAAACTCACGCTGGGTGGTCAGTTAGAATATTTTAAACTTACGAGTGAAAGGGCTAACTAAAATATAAATTTAGGTTAATATTCACGAAAATGTGAAAATGTAATTGGCAAAATGTGATTTTTAAATAGCATATTTTATCAGTAAAATCCCGTTTACATTCATGGTGATCTGAGGGGGCGGGAGAGTCCCGTTGAGGGGGCGTCGCCCCTCACGCCCCCCCGTGGCGCCGGCCCTGGCAACACTGGACATCAAACACACACATACGCTAATAACTTTATTACTGTCTACTTTCTATGTATAACAGCTCTAATACTGTATTAGACAGGACTGTTAGACAGATCATAAACTAATGAACACGGAGAATGTGAGCACTGTGAGCTCAGTCGTTCTCAGCGCCGTCAAAATCATCGCCGTCAGAGTTCCTACTGGCGCTGCGAACGCAACCAGGAAAACGTTCCTAAGCGAACCATTAGTTCTCGGGAACCGTTCCTAGAGCCATCCGGCGGGAAAGCCTTTATTCAGAGGAAGTTTTCAGTCAGCTCATCCCTGAAACTCACTTGTCCGTGGGGTTCTGCGCCGTGTAGACGTGAACGACCCCGTCCAGCATCGCACAGGAGTATCCGGCGTCCGGCGGCAGGTTCTTCATGTGCCGCCCGTCGTACGGGTGTGTTTCTGACACCGGCATGTGAACGCGCATGTCTGAGACACACACACACACACACACACGTCAGCGCTGGGTTGAGTAATTGTTGGTGGTAATTGGATTAAGAGAATTTAATCTTAATCAACACACATAATATCTCTGCACCCCATATTCCATATTTCATAGCTTAATTATTTGCTCATCTGTCATTATATGATGTACGTGGGCAATATACAGCAGAGTACGCGTGCAACTCTATTTATCTGTCGTGTTTATGTTAGGGCTGGACCCGGATATTCGGATATTCGTTCAGTGTGTTGGTGTTCGATTTGAAAATGTGACATTCGAATATTCTTTTTTTTTTTTGCACACCTGGCATCCCCCTCAAAACGGTTCTCATTCGCGCTTGAATATGTTTTACACTATAAAATCTGGTGAAATATAATACTTAGCATATAACTTCGTTATATCTACTTAATAAATATATTTGCTTCTTCTTGGACTACTAAATGTGTTCCTGCAACGGGAGTATTCTCTGACTAGAGCGCAGAACAGCGGAGTGTGTATGGACAGAAGTGCATGAGCTTGTGTTTTGGGTTAAGCTGCGTTGCTTTGACATTGTGGAACACAGAATAATAGAAACAAAATGTATTATCCTTTTACCCTTATCAATCTAAAGTAATCTACAGCTAAATATTGGAGACTTTGAGATTTTACTGGGGCGTCACGTTTATTTTTTGTTTTTCTTTATTTAAATTTTGTTTTTCTTTATTTAAATTTCGTTTTTCTTTATTTAAATTTCGTTTTTCTTTATTTAAATTTCGTTTTTCTATATTTAAATTTCGTTTTTATTTATTTAAATTTCGTTTTTATTTATTTAAATTTCGTTTTTATTTATTTAAATCTACCCTACTTTGTCAGTGAGAAAAATATTATAAGACTACCTTATTAAAAATATTGCTTAAGTTAAAAGACGTGTGTGTGCGTGTGTGTGTGTGTTATACTACCGAAGCTTCGAAGCTCAAAAAATGGTATTCGGACCAGCCCTATGTTAATGTGTATGTTACATAGCTAGAAGGGCATTCGCAATTTCATTGTATTTTAAATGGAATGACAATAAAGTTTTCTATTCTATGGTGTGAACGTGTGTGTGAGTGTGTGTGTGTGTGTGCGTGCGCGTGAATGTGTGTGTGTGAGTGTGTGTGTGTGTGTGCGTGCGCGTGAATGTGTGTGTGTGAGTGTGTGTGTGTGTGTGTGTGTGCGTGCGTGCGTGCGCGTGAGTGTGTGTGTGTGTGTGTGTGTGTGCGCGTGCATGTGAGTGTATGTGTGTGTGTGTGTGTGCGTGCGCGTGAATGTGTGTGCGCGTGTGTGTGTGTGTGTGTGTGTGTGTGTGCACGTGCATGTGAGTGTGTGTGTGTGTGTGCGTGCGCGTGAATGTGTGTGTGTGTGTGTGTGTGTGTGTGCGTGCGCGTGAATGTGTGTGTGTGTGTGTGTGTGTGTGTGTGCGTGCGCGTGAATGTGTGTGTGTGTGTGTGTGTGTGTGTCACACACCCGAGTCGACAGGACTCCCGCGGAGGTCCTCGAAGACGCTGATGTCCAGCGGTCTCTGGTTGAGCTCCTGCAGGGATCGAGTCGTGGTCTTACAGAAGCTCTGCAGAGACAGAGCGATGTACTTCTCTCTGATGAACAGGGCCTTCACCACACACTTCGCTGCGTCCACCAAATCCGTGAACGGCACCTGAACACACACAACACATCTCCAACACATCACTGTGGATCTCTGGGAATCAGGTTACTTCTTACTAAAGATCAATTTGAGAATAAAACTTTAGAGAACTTGGAAAATAACTGAATATAAAACCTTAGAGAAAACTTGGAAAATGTAATATCTTGAGATAATAGAATTTATTTTCTTGAAATAACAAATTTAAGAACAAACCTTAGAGAAAACTTAGATAATATCTTTAGATAATAGAATTATATATATTGATATAATATAATTTAATATATTGAGATGATATAATTTAATATATTGAGATGATATAATTAATATATTGAGATGATATAATTAATATATTGAGATGATATAATTTAATATATTGAGATGATATAATTTAATATATTGAGATGATATAATTTAATATATTGAGATGATATAATTTAATATATTGAGATGATATAATTTAATATATTGAGATGATATAATTTAATATATTGAGATGATATAATTTAATATATTGAGATGATATAATTTAATATATTGAGATGATATAATTAATATATTGAGATGATATAATTAATATATTGAGATGATATAATTAATATATTGAGATGATATAATTAATATATTGAGATGATATAATTTAATATATTGAGATGATATAATTAATATATTGAGATGATATAATTAATATATTGAGACGATATAATTAATATATTGAGATGATATAATTAATATATTGAGATGATATAATTTAATATATTGAGATGATATAATTTAATATCTAGAGATAGTAAATTTTTAAGAACAAACCTTAGAGAAAACATAATATCTTGAGATAATAGAATTGAATATCTTGAGTTAAAAAGTTGAAGGACAAACTTTAGAGAAAACTTTCTAATATTTAGAATTTAATATCTTCAGATAATAGAATTTAATGTCTTGAGATAATAGAATTTAATATCTTAAGATAAAAAATAGTGTTTTAAGAGCATTTAGGTCATTTGTTATGACACAGAATTGTTTTTAATTTTATTAAAATACTTTTCATATTAGCTAAATTTAATTTTGCATCATCAATTTGCTTATTTATCCATGTATTTATTAATCGGTTGTTTTGATTAATATTATTTGTATAGTATTGTAATGTCAATTTGTAATTGGCTTTTTATATTTTCAGTTTTCCTTTTAACTTATGTTTTAGTGAGTTATATGTGCTTTTGTCAATTTTATTTCATTTCTTTTTCTTTTGTAGTTTGTTATTTTACTTCTTCAACTTGAAATTATATTATTTCAGTTAGTTGCCATGGCAACATTACTTATTTTCAGCTAAGTTTTTCAGTTGATGTTTATATTATATTTTATTTCAGCTTTATATTTGATAACCTTTTTTTATATATAGTTTTAGCCAACAACAAAATAAGTTTTGAAAATCAATTAACAGACTTGTTAATCCATTTATTCACGTTGATAATTGATAAAAACAATTTATTCATTCTGAATTGTCTCATTAATTCTCTCATTAATTCTCTCTAACAATCATGAATATAACAATCATTATATTTATCCTGTTTTCCAGTAAAATATCTAAACATCCATAAAACAAGATTAATTTGAAAACAAAACTTTAATTTATATAAAAAAGTATTTCCATCAGTTGCATGAGTTATCCTGTTTTAAATAAAACTAATAAACAAATTGAACATCTTTAACAAAACTTGTTTTAATCTTAAATCTCTCTAAATTTAAAGTGAAAATCACATGAAAATAATCTACAAAAACAAAATATATGTATAACATTCTATGATTTCAATAGTAGAAAACATTTATACTAATATTAACATTACACATATTATAACCTTTTTACATTTAATTAGTCATTTCTATATTTGTACATTTAATGTTGCAGTTTCAGTTGAATTTTAATTGATTATTTTAATCTGTGCTTTAGTATTTTTTACATACAATTACAGTATTTATTCATATTTTGAATTAAATAAAAACATTAACTGTTGTTGTTTATACTTTAACTTTTTAAAACGCATTAGTATATATAGCAATGTACATTTATATCATAATCCTCATTAAATTTAAAAGTGAACGGCTGATTTTAATATTAGAACATTTGTGAATTTCATAAAAATTGTAATATTACACTTTTAATTGATCTTGTTTTAGAACGTTTTAGTTGTTTTGTGTTTCCTAGTACAAAAAAAATCAACACCGATAAAGATGTTTTTGTTTTATCTTAGCTAAATACAACATTTTGAAGTTAATTTTGGTTGTTTTGATCAGTATTATTTATTAATATTTTCAGACAAGCTAACTGAAGCTCGTTGTGAAGTGTGTGTTTCTCGTTCTCACCCCGCACTTCTCCTCTCCCGAGATGGACACGCGCTGGAACTCTTTCTCTACGAGCGTCTCGCGCTCCATGTGATGCTGGTCGACCGCGTCCTCGTGACTGTCCTGCATATACCTGCGGATAAACACACACCTTGAGACACACACACACACACACACACACACACACACACACACGGACGGACGGAAAGCAGACACTCACTCCAGGTCGGTTGCGCTGTCTATTTTCATGAAGTCTTGTTTGGCACGCAGCAGAATCTCTGGCTCAAGCCTTGAAGGACGTGAGGCAAAGCAGCAGATTTGAGTGAGTAACACACACACACACACACACACACACACACACACACACACACACACACACACACGAGAAGAGAGTATAAATCACTCTGACTAATGCTGATTGATTTCTGTGAAGAAATGTTCATTTAAACGGCAGCCGAGGGAATCTGAAACTCTCCATCCGAGCAGAAAGTGTGTGTGTGTGTGTTTAAGCATCTGTAAGCGACACAAACCCAAAACACACCCACACAAACTGATGAAACGCAGCCAAACCGTGTGGTTATGAACGTCTGCTGTTTGTCGTGGTGTGTTTTGGGAAGCAAAGAATTCACACAGATCACAAACCAAACGCCTGAGCAGGTGCAGCGATTAGAGACGCTTCAGACACACTCTCAACATGTTGTTTCGTGTGAATATAAGTGTGTGTTCAAAGACTCCGGCAGAGTTTCCCACGATCTACAGCCGAATGATTCACACATGATTGACTCCTTTGAACTGAATCTTTTTATGGAATCACGAACGTCGAGTTATCCGTTTGCGTCAGTCTAAAGATCTTCGGGATCTCATTTAGAAGAGAAAGTTGCTGTATTTATACATTTACTTTAATTCAATTATATGTTTATTTTAATTAATACATTAAAATAGCGTATTATTAAGAATAAATAATATTTACAAATATTATTAATAAATATCATTAGAATATTTTATTTATGTATTTATGTATTACTATTATTAATATTGTTCTAATTTTATATTTTTATCTAATATATTATTTTACTGTATTATTATTTGTAACTAGTTTTTTAACAATAATAATAATAATATAATTTTAACTTGGGTCTGTTTTTTTGTGTGTGGAAAAAAATATAAAAATATATAATTAAATACTAATATTAATAATAATCAGTTATATTTTTAAATATGATTAATATTTGTTAACGTTAATAACACTTTATTTATTAATAATTGTATAATGTTTTATTTAATGTATAATTCATATTTATATCTCATACATATCTTCATATATATATATATATATATATATATATATATATATAATTTAGATAATTTTTTTTCATAAAGCAAAATAATATAAAAATACAATTACACATTTTTTCATATAGTTATGACCCATCATTAATGTATTAATGCTAGCGATAAATCATAGTGAAATTTCACTGGTCCAAAATCCCACTTCATATAAAGTATAAGAAACATCCAATAAATTCTGATTAGCTGAGACTCACTTTCAGTGCGTGTGGAAAAATGAGTTAGTAAACCAGGTTAGGACGCAGTGTGTGTGTGTGTGTGTGTGTGTGTGTGTGTTTTACTTGACGTCCTGACTGATCTGTCGCTCCAGGCGGTGGCGTTTCTCCTCCAGTTGTTCTATGGGACTCTCTTCGGGAAACTCGTACGGAGCGCAACGCATGTCACTGTCCGTCATACTCCTCGCCAGCAGCTCCTGCAACACACACACACATATTACACACACACACACGTTACAAACACTCATGTTACACACACGTTACACATATGCGTTACACACACATGGGTCCCACACTCATATTACACACACACACAAATACGCACACGTTACACACACCCAGGTTACAGACTCATATGACACACACACACACACACACACACACACACAACCACGTTACACACACAAAGGTTCCACACTCATACACACACACACACAACGTTACAAACACTTATAATACACGCGCGTTACACACTCATATTACACACACACACACGTTACACACACATGCGTTACAGACACAGCTTCTACACTGATATTAAACACATAGGTTACACACGCATTACACAATCACACAGGTCCCACAATCATATTACACACACGATACACAGACAAACGTTACACACACTCATATTATATACACATTACACAGACAAATGTTATGCACACACGTCACACACACAGGTTACACAATCATATTACACACACATATTCCACACACTCATATTACACACACGTTACACAGACAAGCGTTACGCTCACACACACACACACACACACACACACACACACACACACACACACACACACACACACGCGCGTCACACACGTTCCACACACTCATATTACACACACACACACACACACGTTACACAGACAAAACGTTACACACACACGCGTTACACGCACAGCTTCTACACTCATATTACGCACGTGTCACACACACACACAGACACACATGACTCTCACATACACGTTACAAACACTTATAATACACACACTTTACACACATAGCTTACACACGCATTACACACACACACACACACACAGATCCAACAATCATATTACACACACACGATACACAGACAAACGTTACATACACATGTTACACACACTCATATTAGATACACATTACACAGACAAATGCTATGCACACACGTCCCACACACGTTACACACACATGTTACGCAATCATATTACACACATATTCCACACACAGACTCCTATTACACCCACACACGTTACACAGACAAGCGTTACACACACACACACACACACACACGTTCCACACACTCATGTTCCACACACACGTTACACACACATGTTACGCAATCATATTACACACATATTCCACACACAGACTCCTATTACACCCATACGTTACACAGACAAGCGTTACACACACACACACACACACACACATGTTCCACACACTCATGTTCCACACACACGTTACACACACGTTACGCAATCATATTACACACATATTCCACACACAGACTCCTATTACACCCACACACGTTACACAGACAAGCGTTACACACACACACACACGTTACACACACTCACGTTCCACACACTCATGTTCCACACACACGTTACACACACATGTTACGCAATCATATTACACACATATTCCACACACAGACTCCTATTACACCCATACGTTACACAGACAAGCGTTACACACACACACACACACACATGTTCCACACACTCATGTTCCACACACACGTTACACACACATGTTACGCAATCATATTACACACATATTCCACACACAGACTCCTATTACACCCACACACGTTACACAGACAAGCGTTACACACACACACACACACACGTTCCACACACTCATGTTCCACACACACGTTACACACACATGTTACGCAATCATATTACACACATATTCCACACACAGACTCCTATTACACCCACACACGTTACACAGACAAGCGTTACACACACACACACACACACACATGTTCCACACACTCATGTTCCACACACACGTTACACACACATGTTACGCAATCATATTACACACATATTCCACACACAGACTCCTATTACACCCACACACGTTACACAGACAAGCGTTACACACACACACACACACACACACACGTTCCACACACTCATGTTCCACACACACGTTAAACACATATGTTACGCAATCATATTACACACATATTCCACACACAGACTCCTATTACACCCATACGTTACACAGACAAGCGTTACACACACACACACACACACACGTTCCACACACTCATGTTCCACACACACGTTACACACACATGTTACGCAATCATATTACACACATATTCCACACACAGACTCCTATTACACCCACACACGTTACACAGACAAGCGTTACACACACACACACACACACACACACACTCATGTTCCACACACACGTTACACACACATGTTACGCAATCATATTACACACATATTCCACACACAGACTCCTATTACACCCATACGTTACACAGACAAGCGTTACACACACACACACACGTTTCACACACCTCTGCGATCTCCTTGTATTTGCCGTCCATCGATGTGCGCAGGTCGATGGGCAGGTGTTTGTGTGTGACCGGAGTGCCAGGCAGAGAGCGCTGGGTCATCAGAGGCCTCTGCTCAGCAGAACCACACAGATCTGAGAGAACACACACACAGCAAACACACTCACTCATTACAGCGCTAGTAACAATCGTCACCAGTCCTCGTGTGTTCACTCACGATTCACACCTGCTGGATGATAAAAACCCTCCACTGGCGCACATCAAAGGAGGGACCCGAAGGTCACAGAGACTTTTCATGCCAGACAGGAAGAAAGCGCACAGAAACCAGCCACAACTCCTTAGCAACCACATAGCAACAAGGCACATCACACAAGACATGCCCTTGTAAACACTCAGCAACATACTAGCATTCACTTAGAAATCCATAGCAACCAGCCACAACTTCCTAGCAACCGCACAGAAACCAGCCACAACTCCATAACAACCAGCCAGAACTCCTTAGCAAACACATAGCAACAAGGCACATCACAATAGCAATGTCCTTGCAAACACTCAGCAACATACCAGCAATCACCTAGAAATCCCTAGCAACCGCACAGCAACCAGCCACAACACCATAGCAATTGCCCTAGTTATCACAAAGCAACATCCTAGCAATCGCTTAGATCAGCCTAGCAACCACATAGCAACCAGCCACAATACCATAGCAATTGCCCTAGTAATCGCTTAGCAACATCCTAGGAATCACTAAGAACATCCTAGCAACCATCCACAACACCCTAGTAACTGCATAGCAACCAACCACAGCACCACAGCAATTGCCCTAGTAACCACTTAGCAGCCTTCTAGCAATCACTTAGAACACCCTAGCAACCGCATATCAACCAGCTACAACACCCTAGCAATTTCCCTAGTAACCCCTTAGCAACATCCTAGCAATCACTTAGAACATCCCTCACAACCATGTAGCAATAAGCCACAACACCCTAGCAATTGCCCTAGCAACCACTTAGCAAAATCCTAGAAATCACTTAGAACACCCTAGCAACTGCATAGCAACCAGCCACAACATCATAGCAATTGCCATAGTAACTACTTAGCAACATCCTAGCAACCACATAACTATTCACAACACCATAGCAACAGCATAGCAACCAGCCACAATACCATAGCAATTGCCCTAGTAACCACTAAGTGACATCCTAGCAATCACATAGAACACCCTAGCAACTGCATAGCAACCAGCCACAACACCCTTGTAACCTCTTAGCAATCACTTAGAACACCCTAGCAACTCCATAGTAAACAACCACAATACCCTAGCAACTGCATAGCAACCATCCACAACACCCTAGAAATTGCCCTAGTAACCACTTAGCAACAACCTAACAATCACTTAGAACATCCTTGCAACCGCATACCAACCATCCATAACACCCTAGCAACTGCATAACAACCAGCCACAACACCATAGCAATTGCCCTAGTAATCACTTAGCAACATCCTAGCAACCACATAGTAACCAAGCTCTACTGTACACCAAGTTTGATTGGCAGAGTAGAAATATACCATCTAACTAGACAGGTCAGTTTAATGACAGCAGTGTGGCGTCTGATGCTTGGTAAAGGACTCGGGCTGTGGTGCGACACACGCGTCCATCATCAGTGTGTCGAACACACGCTTCACACACACTCAGTGTAGTCCAGCACAGGCGACACTGAGACATTCACATCCTCTCATGTTTCATTCATACACTTACAGCAGTAACATCGAGATTCACATTGAAACGGGCGTAAATCGAACGAGAACTTTCCTGTCCGAACACTGAAGAGTTTGACTCTGGTCATGTGACTTTACCTTGATCA
Source organism: Siphateles boraxobius (assembly GCF_051911475.1). Classification (NCBI taxonomy): domain Eukaryota; kingdom Metazoa; phylum Chordata; class Actinopteri; order Cypriniformes; family Leuciscidae; genus Siphateles; species Siphateles boraxobius. The sequence continues at coordinate 853,924 of NW_027508733.1, forward strand.
TGTGACATGCGTTCCACGACATTCCATTGAAACCTCTCAGTCCAGTGAATTTAAATGCGTCTCACACACACACACACACACACACACACACACACACACACACACACACACACACACACACACACACACACACACACACGTCCCATAAAGATCCAGGACGCAGTACCTGATCTCTGCTGGGATGCTCAGGATAAAAGCACTTCCTGTGTGTCAGTGTGTGTGTGTGTGTCTCTCGCTGCAGCTGATTCTCTCTGTGTGTGTCGGGACGTTTGGCTCGTACCACGTTGCAGATGGAGGCGGGGGGGTCAGTGGTGGGACGCACCACTGTGTTTAAACACAACACACCCCTGCGTTTACAGAGGAATCCTGGGAAGACCAGCAGGAACAGAGACCTCTGTGTGTATGTGTGTGTGTGTGTGTGTGGCTGCGTCAGCACTGCAACACTAGCGTACTGTGCAGTACATAAACTGTAGTGTGTACTATGTGAAACTTGAACTCAATAATGAGCGTTTCAAAAGTAGTGTAGTCACGTGTACGGAATAGTCAGATAAGAAAAGAAAATCACGCTTTGGTAAATCATTATGACATCAGTCGAAATTCTGACGATACTTATTCATTATTACCGAGATGAATAGTCGAAATGATGACAGTCATATTTATGCGATTAAAAGTAAAAATTCTGACAAAATCATAATTACGAGATGTTTTAAATTTAAATGTACTTAGTTGGGACATTTAAAGGTCAAAATTCTGACATACTAATAGCCCTTTCAGACAGGATGCAGAATGCGCGGCGCTGGCCGCTAGGTTCAGCCTAGCCCTTCAGATGCAAAGTGATTTGCGCTACGCTGGCCAGAGAAAAGTAGGCAGAGTTGTCAACTTTTAGCGAGAGTATATACGTCTAGTCATTTGAGTGTTGTTCCACCTTTCGGTCAGCAGCAAAAAATGTATCTGTCCCATGCTAAGAAGCTAGCGATAGCTTCTAGCATGCTAACTTTAATTGAGATATGTCTCCATGACACAGCTTTTCTTCTGATGTCCCTATACGACCGCAAACTTGTATTGTATAGCTACGGAAATTCCGACACACACTAGCTGTTCATCCATTTTGCTTTCCGCACTTGTTTGGACGCCCCGTTAATATAGGCCGCTCAGGTAATCATCACAGAGTGGCGAAAATTGAAATATTTTTAACTTTGACCGTTGCGCGCGCACTTTGGTCGACACAGCAACAAACCGCCCTCGCGCGGCGCTAACCATTGAAATAAATGTGTCCTGTCTGAAAGGGCCATTAGTCATAAATATGAGATTAAAAAGTAAAAATCGACATCAATTGAAATTACCAAAAAGTTTAAATTATGACTTAAGTCATATTTATGAGTTGAAATCAAAATCTCATAATTACGAGAAACGTTTTAATTTACTTAGTAAGAATTTTGACCCTTTAAATGTCACTACTAAGTCATAGTTATGAGATTACAAAATAAATTAGACATCAATCGAAAATTGAAAAAAAGTTGGAATTATGACATACTAAGTCATATTTATGACAAACTCATAATTACTAAATCAAAAAGTCAAAATTGAATTGAAATTATGATATACTAAGTCATAAGGTTAAAGTCAAAATTGACAAAAAAAATCACGTTGAATGTTTATTCAGAGTCATTATAAAGGGTACGAGAGAAATCATAGCACTCAATATGGCATCTGTAGCCCCGCCTCTCAGTCGAAACGAGCCAATCGCGAGCCGGAAGACATATTCGCTGAATCAGCCAAAATAATATTGTTTTATTTGTGTGATTTTAGCTAATGATGGATGCCATTGTTGTCAGAGTTTATTCCTGATTTTAATTTTATTAACGTAGTCACGTAACGTGACTTTTTTTTCTAGAAATTTAAAAATGTATTCGCTAAAGTAACAAGCAAATAAATGTTTAGATTTCTAGACAGAAATGTCTTCTTAACGCATATAAAAATGTATCACTTTCTGAAAACTATGTTTATATCTTGGTGTTTTTAGCCAAATATTTTTGTCTGCGTTCAAATAGATGGAGCTGCACTTGTCGATAAATAACCGCTCGAGGGCGATTCCAAGATGGCTGCCGAGCGAACACACTTGCCTTACGAGGGTTTCATTTTTGCATTTTTAAGCGAATTGTGAATAAAAACATTTTTCTTCTAACTTCTGTACAACCAATCACAAACTGTTTCAGATAAGCCCCGCCCCTGAATGACACTTAAAAACAGAAGAAATTGTTATATTTCAGTCAGTCAGTCTTTTAACCCTGTATCTGGATGGTTACTGAGCAGAATTAAATGTGAAGTGAACTTAAACACACGCACACAGAGAGACTTGTGTTTTTGTCTGTAACCAAGTGTCTAGACTGAGGTTTAAAGACTCACACACACGCGGGTTCATATTTAGGAGCTGTGACTGGATTGGCACACACACACACAGTGCCACTAATGAGAGATTTGTGTTTGTTTTGTGTGTGTTAGTCTTAAAGGCATGAAAATTGCTAGAGACAAGGGTTCGGGGCGTCACGGGTAAGTGTGTGTGTGTGTGTTGATCTCTGTGATTAACTGTCCTGTAAACTCAGTTCAAAATGACTGCAACACACAGACACTCCAGCCAGAAGATGGCGCTCTAAAACACAGTAACACATCCTTCTTTGTTTATTATTATTTTATATAGTTTCCTCACTGTTTACTGAGTATTGCACACACATATACATATTTTAATATTTATTTAACCATATTAATATTTATATCAGATTTTGATTTGACTTGAAAAGGACAAAATTATGACATAACTCAAAATTATGACATCCTGAATCCTAATTATGAGATTAAAAAATAATAATTATAAGAAAACTCGAATGATATAACTCGAAATTATGACATACTGAATCGTAATTGAGATTAAAACATTGAAATTGAATCAGGTTAAAATTATAACAGTTGAAATTGAAAATAACATTGATATAACATACTAAGTCATATTTATTCGATGAGAAGTTGAAATTCTGTCCGAATTATGAGATAAGAAAATTATGACAGAAAAGACTAAATTTATACTAAAATTGACATACTAAGTCAGAATTGTGAATTTTTAATGTCATAATTATGACAAAAATTTGACTTAAAATGTCAAAATTGACATACTAAATCATAATTATAAGATTTTAAAAAAATTGACAGACATAGTCAAAATTGACATACTAAATCAATTATGAGATAAAAAAATTGTCAAAGTTGAAATTGACATATTAAAATCATAACATACTAAGTCCTATTTAAGAGATGACAAGTCAAAATTCTAACTTAAAAGTTATAATTATGAGAATGAATTCTAACATTAAAACTTCGAAATTATGAAATACTAAAATTGATATACTAACAATTTTGACTTTTAATGTCTTAATGTTGAAATTGTGAAATCAATTATGACATATTAACTAAATAAAAAGTCAAAAATTACAGAATTATCACATTATGAATCAGATTTTAGTAGATTTTGACGAGTAGAATTTAAAATTTTTTAAACTTTTTGACAGAATAAGTAAATAATTAG